>NC_092583.1:10766263-11048763 GCF_037975245.1 Apostichopus japonicus
AGATCGCTTTGGATGATGGCGGGCTACTTTCGCTTCACACTAACGTCACTTCACGTCCTCCTTCGCAAATGGGTAACGACGATGAAGGGGTTGTCTTCGACGACGAGAGGTTTGAGAGAAATCATGATAAAAAGGGGCAATTCACCAAACTTCCAAAACGGTCGTCTGCCTTGAAACAGACGACAACAAGCGCCACTAAAGACTACTTCACAAAAGTTGGAGATCAGACTTTATCTTCAAAATATGATACAGAGATGATTCATTTTCGACATATTCTCATCGATGAAGACGAACTGGAAGATGATGACTTAGATGAAGCTGATGAATACTGGGACAACTTCCTTTAGAAAGGAGAAGGTGATGTCGTCTCTTTAGTTATAGAATGAAAAAGACAGACGGAAAGACGGAAGGGGGAGATGGAGCTTGACGAAGGCTGCAGTGGGAAAGTAAAGTAGGGAACGCCAGGGATAAGTCTTTCGTTTGATATTTTTGAAAGCTCTGCTTTCTAATTGTTCCCTTGCCGACAGGAATACGTTGAACAGATGCACGATTGTGGGTGTAGGGGGGGGGGGGCTTGGAGGGTGGAATGGTCGAGTTCACAAGCACTTCTGTAAGCAAAGGGTAACGTGCAAATGAAGGTTTTTTTTTGCCCCTTTGGTGGGAAAGCTTGTGACAACGCAGCAGATTGACAAATCATATGAATTGGTCAACGTATATGGGTTAGCTACAGAGGAACGGGTATGTAAACGGTTGAAGTACACTAAGTTTGTAACGTAGAAATATTCAGAGGCAATTCGTACCATGTGATACATTCGCTTTATATGAGATAGTTTATCGTTATACTCGATACTGTGAATAAGAGACAACCGTTAATCAGTATAAACTGGAGTGTGTTATAACACCATAACAATGTTAGACTTGTCAGCAGATGCTACTGTTGAAAAAGGACTAACAGACGAATTCATTACTCAAAGGCTGTTTCAACTAATGACTAGTTAGTAGTCTAAAACAACAATGTTTGACTAGTAATTATACCTTGTAAAGATGTTTACTACTGACTACTGATACGACTAACTAGATACTATATATATATATTAACTTCAGTGACTTGATTTAGTCTAGTCTTGGTGTCTTTATTATTTAAATAGATAGACCAAGATGGATATACTATGTATACATTACTACTGGGCCTATAAAGAAAAGAGAAAAGTAACACGACAGCAAGAAATATAGGTGATTCCAGAAAAATGTTGAACATGGCAGTATTGATTGAATGTTACACTGTATCATTTAGGTACAATATAAACTAAAACTGCATTTGCCTGCAAATACGCAGTACTGTAGTGCGTGTGGATTGCTTGCAGTATAATGAAGAAATTTTGGTTGTTCATGGTGTTATTTGTTGGGCGGACAATACACCAGGGAGTATAATAATCATGAAGGTACGTACACAGTGAGGGCGCTTATGAGCGCCGTCACAGGCTCAGAATAAGTTGGCTACTCAGCTAGCCTCTGAAACTGCAAATGTACAGAGACTATATACAAATTTAAGTTTCTACGTTCAGTCATGTAGGTATCGTCCACTTGGCCAGTAATGCCAACATTGTATCGTGCGCGCGCACTACAATAATGAATTAACTGTTGCAATAAAGGCGCATCAACACCATTATTACAGAATTTAAAAATCGTTGCGGGATAAAACCCAGTAAAATCTTTGTAACATACTTTAATATAAACGTCTTTATCTACTATCGGGTTATGATATGGAACCCCCTCGGTATCACCGGATACGGTATATTATACGGACCTTACATAAGGGTTGATTATCAGACAGCAGGTTTCACTCCTGTAGATTACAATGTTGTGATAACCCCAAATGAAACATTTTCCAGTGATTTCAGCTGATTTATTACCTTCTCCTAAGTTGATGTAAAATTATCACGATGTAAAATAAATTTAATCAAGCGATGAATTATACTCGGGCATAAACACTTGAATAGACCTCATTGTGAGACTCTTCTGATTCAAATGAGAATTCAGATCTAGGCTGAATACTCCTGGCTATAAGTGACAGCACGACCTAGAAAGTTGAAGGAGACTCCTATCACAGGATGTTCTATACAAAACTGTTGATTGGTCAAATTAAACGAACACTGGCAAAAAGATAACTCTTAATTAGAAATTTGCCACAATCACAACTGGAGCCAAGTTACCTCCAGCTTGACTCGTGCTCGTCGACATCTGCGTCTACAATCTTATCGTTCTGAAAGGTGTAAATTTAGGACATGTAAGATACAATTTCTAAGCTTCTTCTTAATGATCATGCGTGAGAAACCGTAGTAAATATCTTCAAGGAAAGAATTAACAAATGTCCAGAGCAGCTATAAGGGACTTAAAGGAGCATACATAATAACTTAAATATATTCTAGACTATTACATGACCCTATCGAGGAAACAATGTCGGACAAGACCTAAGACGAATGGTAGAGAAATGAAATTTGATGCTCCTGCGGTCTGGAAGGATTTTAAAGCACGTCATGCGTGCGTTTGCTACACGCTGCAATTATAATTATTCACAAAGATCGCTCTGACCCTAAGTCAAACTCTGACCTATGCATTTTTCTTCAGTCGGAACTATACACAACACAAGAATGCCATCGACGACAATCCAAGCCCAAGGGATATACCAATTGGACTATTTTAGATTAAACTTCCATTCTTTTATAATCATATTACAGCAAACTAAATGATAAGTCTCCTGAAAAGATTTAAGAAGCATTTAAAAGAATGATTGCTTTAACCGTAGAGCGGTAACCGAATAAACCTGGCAGCCGACTGCAAAGCAGTAGTCTCATAGAACACACATGATGCTGTTGTAAAATGGCATGTACAGTACTTCAATGAAAGGCATCAACTAAACAGGTTGACAAAAGTTAAGTGTACTATCGTATGTTATTGTTCGAGCCCTTTGGAAGGCATGTAGCACGATGTAAATATCTCTATGTGTAAAATATTAAATACAACAGCAACATATATGTTTGCATCAGTTAGGCAACATACTAGCTTAGATGAACGACACAGTATGGACTCATCTTTCACAATGATCATATATTCTGTTCCATTTGGCGTTCCAAAGAAGGTGACAAAGATGTTCATTATAACGCTAATACATATATTTTCTTTTAATTTCTGTAAAATAACAATATATAACTACATCTGAATATCACGGGTCAGTGAATTTAATACTTTGGTAGTGCAAATATAGTTACGCTTGTATAACTGTAGGTAACAGACATATATGGCGGACGGGAATGCGTTTGTGTAAGAGTCCTCAACTACATGCTTTTGTAAACTTAACGATTGATACTCTTTCAGCTATACTAGCATAAATTCAGATTTTTTGTATCTTTTCGTTTGAAATGTCAAGCAAGTACTCAGTACAAAAAAAAAAATCCAGTTTCGAATCAAGCCAGTTCGTGAAATTTGTGTTAGAGACAACTCTGTAGAAGGAAAAGGTTTGTTTTTAATTTGCTGATTCTGTGTGCTAAAATTGTGTTTTCTGGCATAGATATCATTGAGGAACATTCGAGCATTGAATAACACTGTCATACTACCAGTTTGACTCCATACCATGTTTAGGTATATCCTACTGTTTTGTGTTTTCTAGCGGATTGGGAAAAATCTTTGGGATCTAGAGAAATCGTGTTCGTGTTTTTTTTTTTTTTTTGTAATAATAAAATCTATCTGAGGACTGTACAGACGTAAATTTCTTATAATTTGGTAAACTGACCGTTGTGAATCGCCTACGAAAAACAAAAGCGTATGCATGTTGTTGTTGTAGCTATACGGTTAGGACCTCTTGCTTATTTCTGTTTGTAGCTGTAAACGTATTGAAGCCAACATGGATTATCTTCGGCGGATATTGCTTTTCGTTCCGTTACTTGCTTACTTCTTTCATCTATTGCTGGTCTTTGGGAGTCAGTGTTCTGCGCAGACAGTGTCTCTGTTTACTAGAATTAACGACATTGTATTAGTTGGAGAAACTATATCACTCAGATGTTCAGTGTCAGACTCGACACAAGAAGATGACATCAACATGATGATAACAAATGAAACGGGACAACAGATTACATCAGGTTCAGAAGGACTGGACGATGCTACAGTTTACACTGAACAAACCCTTCCATTAATAGTTAGTACCAATCAGACATTCTTTTGCAGCGTAACATGGGTAGACTTTACTGCTTCCACAAACCTGACAATATTAGCATTACCAATTGAACAGACATATTGTACTACAAACTACACGGATGGTATCATTGTTGGACAAACTGTGACTTTAACATGTTATAGTTCTTTGCCAGAGGCAGAGTCTATTAGCTGGAGTTCAGATAGTGATACAACATTCGATGAAGTAAAAAGTTATATAAGGAGCATGACCATTGCTAACACGATAAATGTACAACCATCTGTAAGTCAAAATGGCACTGTGTTTACATGTGAACGTGATGGCGTAGCACCAGTAACCGACATAGACCGGTGTACCGTTGGTCCTATTAATGTTTATGAGAAGTTGATTATTTTCATTGATCCAATAATTACTACTACTGATCCAGCGATATTGTATCCAGGACAAACAAAACAATATACATGCTCATCTTTACCAACTTCATCTGTGCAGTGGTCCATTTCGAAGAAACTGAACGATTCTGGTATTGAGGTTTCTGTGATTGGATCAAAGATAACAGTAACTGTCCCTAGCGATAGTAACTTTACAGGTGATGTAGACTTGTTTTGTTCTGGTAACATTCTTGGTGAACGTTCTACAGCAAGTTTAACGTTGGTAATCAATCCCATGGAATCTGTACCCTTGTCCACATTGGTCAGTTCTCCCGAAAAATCAGCACCAACAACATCAGCCTCAAACACAGTTTCAAGTAAACCACCTGGTAATTCATTTCTTGTTATTGCGCTAGTCACTGTCATAGGGTTCCTTTTATTTACATTGACAATAATGTTTGTTCTACTCTACCGGAAAAGCAGACATACCGAGTCAAATTCCAAATCTGTTGCTAATGTAACCTCTTCGGCGAATGTAGGCTACGATTATTGCGATATTGATACCGGTGGTGTAACCAGAACCGTTACTTCAAACACTGCAGCAACCACAATCTCTGAAAACAGCCCCAACTCGAAAGAACAGTATTCTAGAGTAATCATAAATGAAAACGAGTCGGTAGCCTACGAAATTCCAGATGCTAAAATGGGATACGAAAATCCAAGCAAGAGGACAATTATTGACGAAAAAGGGAATGAGTCAGAATATTATGAAAATCCAGAAAAGTTTAATTTTGAGACAAATGGGCAAAAAGAGAGTAAGCCATGAAAGCATGAGAATTCAGCTGTAGTAAAGCACAAATAAGATGAATGAAATATAAAAAAAAATCGTATTTACTCAATCAAACCGTTTTCGAGAACCTATAATTACCGGGCTACATTTATTAGGTTTTTCATGTAGCAGATAGGAATGGGTTTTCGATCTCATACCAGAACAGTAATATTTTTATTATATGAAACAATTACCATAATTAATTCAAATATGAATGGATGGATGGTTAAGTTCGTAGAGCGCTGGTCAATTGTTTGAATGCCATCCTAGCCATAAATTTCGTTCCTTTTTTAAGTTAAGTTATAAGTTAATCAGGAATAATGGTTTGCCAAATGTACTTCGACGTAAAACAAAATGTTGTTAGTAGTTGCAGTTTAACAGTACGTAGACTTGAACGAGATATTCCGTCTAAAGTTGATAGCTTATTTAACCAATAAGCTGAACATTTTCTGCATATTCAGGCCAAAACATTTTCTGTATAGCATTTGTCCTCCAGGAAAAGATTTAAATTTAAGATGTCGATTGGGGTAATTGGAAATTTAGATCATAAATAAATAAGGTCCGAGTGCAAGATTGTGGAAATGTATTTGCATCTTTGTGTAAGTTTAAAGGGGACTGGTGGGGGGGGGGGGGTTCACTCCAACACACCCCTGTAATCATACATGATGTGTTTGATATGTGGTTTTGAATTTTTTTGATGATTTTCTCGATGATATATATTTATTAGTCTTTAGTAAACAGGACTAATTAAATGTTCTTAGCCTGTGTAGGATAGTTTATTTTCATTCTCTTCAGTCGGATCAGGTTTGGTGTATTCTTTCGTCATATTTCTGTCTCTATATTTTAAAAAGGTTTCATCGTTGGAGTGCCATTAATAGTGCCCTGGAAGTTTTTCTATACATTACATTATATATCGTACATAGAGATTGTGATATCTTTCGTTCTTCTTTTAAGAACTCCTTTCTTAGCTGTGGAAAAGCAGCAATATTCCCACTGTTTGCATTTTGATAGTTTTGCTTAAACTTATCTATAAAAAACTTAAACTTTGTAGAATCGGTCTATACAAATTCAGAGAATCCTGCGACGCTCAGAATTTGAAGTTGGTCATTATGGTAACGCTCACTGCTGAACTCCATTGGTGACACTGCAACTAAACTGAAGGTTTAATGTGCATTTGTTACCAAAAAGTGGCACCATAACATGGTTGGACATGCAAGTTTCTAAAGGCCAAGGAGGTGGTTTGGTTGAGGGGGGGGGGGGGTTGTAAAATGTTTTATGTTCTCGTGTGTTCCCTTGTGTATATGTGTGAACAACGATATGTCCCAAACTGCTAAGTGCTGATTGGTACGGCGGATGTGCTTGATACGCATTGTGCATGAGCCTCACTATGGGATGTAGGCCGTGAATTATGATTCATAGGGTCAAAGGTTAAGAGGTACAAAAAGAACAAAACAATGCAAATACGCTTGTACCAAAATGAAGAATTGTGAAACAACCTTAAAACTCACGTTGGATATTAGACACCCGGTTAATGGGACACTTGAGTGACCAAATGGCGACCTTGTCTAATACGCCGAGTGTGTCCGCAAACATAATAGTTTACTCGATTTGAGTCAGATATACTGTCAACAAGCAAGTGACAAAATATGCTTCACTGATGACGTCGAAAACGGTTGTTGGTTTCATTGTACAGGGTATATTCTTGGCTATATGTGCAATACAAACGTAACGGTACCTTACACTCCCTTATCGTTGAACCATACATATGGTGCGAATCCTATATGCTAGCGCTAATTTGGTACGTTATAAATGCAACAGCTACAGTTATTTTGTCAGCATGGAACATGTATCATCCATTAGTTGACGAAATTATGAGAAGTTTGAGATATCGTTTCTTTCCTTTCGGTAAAATCTGATGGTTATTATTCGATTAAGAGGGGAATTCTTCGTCGTTAACGTTATTTATTTCCCTAAAATGTGCCAAAGAGGCATAAACATAATGAATGTACAGTCTCTTTTTTTCAAGTTCTTAATGGTAACAAATTTCACAGAATTCATTCTGTAATTTATGAATATGCATGTGGAAGAATGTGTTATCGTGCACTAAGAACAGTAGCTTATACATAAGTCAATGGAATATGGAAGGCAATAGATACCTCAGAAAAGACGTGGAAACAAACTGCTAGCATGTCTGTGGCACGGTTATTATAAATGGACAATGACATCCATTACACTCGGTAAACATTATACTGGTATTAGATGTGACAAACAGTTAAAACGTCGATAGATATTGCTATTTCTATTTCAAAACATCAAATGGATTATTGCTGACTGATTTTTTTCTCTCTCGAAATAACCAACCCTCACTCCTTCAAGCCGTTTGGAATATACTGCACAATCAAACTCAATTGGCAGATCAATGAAAAATACAATACAGGTTTTTTTTACAGGTGTTGTAAGCCTTAAAACTGTTATACATTTTATACCTCAACTTACTACTTAGAGAGACAACTTTACAACATATATTAGCCTGTATCTCGCATGTGTTTTTATGCTCAGTCGATTGATCCTAGATGATGGTGCAGGGTCGGGCATAGTAACGTCCTCATTTGGCTAAGGCAATAGTGAACTTCCTCCTGCTTTTGTACAGGCACTGCAATGTCATTGCTATCAAAAGGTTACGAATTGTGGGCATTGAATATTCGGGTCAGTGAATTTACATAACGTAGGCCTAGACGTGGTGCAGAATGCATCAATGCCATAATTAGTGATAAATATGTTTACACTCCATTCATAGGATTTGACTACCTATAGTCACGATTATAACTGGTAGTTTGTTCGTTGTATTGGTGCAATAAGCTCACACGATCATGTTATATGATGTAATTAGTATTGGACAGTTACCGGCACCAATCATACTTTCAAAAGCATCCACATTTGATTGAAGCTCTTTGTCTTACGAGGAGGAGGAGGAGGAGGAGGAATTCAATGGGTGAATGTGTTACTCTTTACTGTTTGCAAATTGACAAATGTATCATCCAGTATTAACTGGCTAAAACTGGAAAGTGATATAAATCAATGTTCGAAATAATGATATCAACTCTATTATCTGTGTATACATGTTAAATTTGAGATCAATGTAAACAAACACCTGCATATACCTTACGCTCAGTCTAAGGACTTCAGTTGATAACTTAATTATTTAACTAGCCACCGATCAAATGTGTGTGTGAGAGTGAAGAACTTAAATACATAAATAAAATAAAATAAAATAAATTGCAAATAGCTGTCAAATCAACTGCAACTGCATATACAAGTGAAGAATTTATATGAAAGCAGCTGTTGTAAATGAATTGTTTGAAACATGAAGAACTTCACTTTAAATAGCTGCAACATTATCTGCAAAATTCAATCAAGAACTTTATGTAAAAAGATTTGATCAACTGTGAATAGATGAAGTTAAAGAGTTAGTTTTCAAATCTTGAAGTGAAAATGTGCTTTTTATAAATGGCAACTGCCGATCACCTCTGTTTGCAGAGCATAATTTTAATTACTTCATATGAAAGGAAAGAACTTTATTGTTAATAGCTGTCAATCAACTGTAATTGGAAACGACGAGCTTTGTTTGTTTGTTAATAGTTGTCGACCAAATGTATAATTAAGAGAATAACGTACAATAGCTGATTTTTTTGATATTCAGGTTGTACTTTTCACGGAATAAACCTAACATCTTACTTGAAATTTGTTGTTCGTCATAGGATTTCCATATGAAGAATTTCCTCGAGTTCTAACGTTAAGCTCAATAGGCAACAATAACCTAGTTTGCACACTGGTTGTTATTTGCAACGTAGACCAGTGTATCGTGTTATTAAAGTGTGGTACTTGTTGTGTTTTGTTAGTACAATAACAACTTTCTAGCAGATGTGATAATCATTAAACCAACAAACAGACTGGATAATTTCTGTCCAAGCTTGTATCAGATGATGAAAACTATACAAAAGGAAACTAACGGCCTTAATTGTATAGAAGTATATGTTAGAAGTATATGTTAGATGTATATATGTTCGAAGTATATGTTAGAAGTATATATGTTAGAAGTATATGTTAGATATATATGTTACAAGTTTATGTTAGAAGTATAAGTAAACATATATAGCTGTTGATTTTTTTTTCGGTAAACAGGGTAGTCAGTTAACACACTTAACCTAAGATAATGTTTCATTCGGTGTTTGTTTTTGCTTTTATTGAGTGGTGTTTTCCCCCCTTTTAAATTATAATAAAACAGACATTGATGGTAGTAGAAGTATGCATCGACTCATTGAATATTTATTATTGTCATGTCTTAGATGGAGAGCAAGGCGTTCTTTAAACATGTAACATTTTGAAATATATATAATGTTCATAATTTGAATGTATTTATCATATGATCACATGTCCATTTCATTCTCCTCAGTCAGAGCATGTTATTTGTATCAAGAAGACGTTTCTCTTCCTTAATTCGTTAGATTTTTCAAGAAACGGCTATGTGTCTATATCTTTCTTATTGTCCTATAGATTTATTCATCAGTACCTTCTAACGGTGTGTTTTATAGGAGGTTGGATTTCTAGTAAGTTGTACTGCGATTGAGTTGTGTAGGCGATGATCCTCCTAAGTTGCATCTATTTAGGGGTTGTCTTCTTAGATGTTGAGGCATTGGCCTACGGACGGGATGTTGGCAATCGAAATATTGTCCTATTCTACAGGCTTGTTTGTATACTGCATCCAGTTTGGCAAATTGCTAATCAAAGACGTTGGCGATGGCATGTGCCGCAGACTCCACAACAGGCGGGACAATAGTTGCAAGTGCAAGCGTAACTGTCTATTGAATTTCTTTATGCACATTGCGTGTACCGAGTATATATACTTCTACATATGTAAATCCAAGAGTACGTACTTTGGCAGAACAGCTGGCTACATGAGAGAGGGAACAAACCAATGGAAATGCAACATGCATGCTGCGTATACATATAAAGTGCACAGGCCTTCCTATGCTAAGACGAAAGTCTACTATAGAGGTATTATAAAGTCTATACTTGTTCCACTTTAATTTGGTGAGATTTGTGCCGTTTAGCTGTAAGTGACAACACGACCTAGAAAGTTGAAGCAGGCTCCTATGACGGGCTGTTCTTTACAAACTGTTAATTGGTCAAATTAAACGAACTCTAGCAAAAAGATAACTCTTAATTAGAAATTTGCCACAACCAAAACTGGAGCAAAGAAATTTCCAAGTTACCTCCACCTACTACCACCCAGGCTCGTCGAGATCGAATACCTGCGTCTGCAATCGCATTCTTCTAAACGGTGAAACTTAGGGCATGTAAGATACATATCTCAGCTAATTCTTTATGATCATGCGTGAGACACCGTAGTAAATATCTTCCAGGAAAGCATTAAAAAATGTCCTCAGCATTAAATATATTCCAGATTATTAAATGACCCTATCGAGGACACTATGTCAGAGAAGTTCTAAAAACGAATGGTAAAAATGAATGAAGTTTTATGCCCTTGCGGTCTGGAAGGAATTTAAAGCACGTGATGCGTACACGTGCTTCACGCTTCAATTATAATTATAGATCGCTCTGACCCTAAGCTGAACCCTGACCAATGCACGTTTCTTCAGGCGGAACTATACACAACACAATAATACCATCGACGACGTTGGCAAGCCCAAAGTAACCACCAATTGAATATTTTGCAGATTAAACAACCATTCTATTATAATCTTCTTAAAGCAAAGGAAATTATAGTCTTCTGAGAAGATTATAGAATCATTGAAAGGAATAACACACGTTAACCGTAGAGCGGTAAACGCATAAACATGGTAGCCTATTTGCAAAGCAGTAGTCTCATAGAACACATATGATGCTGTTGTAAAATGGCATTAAGATGACATCAATGAAAGGCATCAACTAAATAGGTTGACAAAAGTCAAAAGTACCATCGTATGGTAATGTACGAGCCGTTTGAAAGGCATGTAGCACGAATTAGTATATGATGATCTCTGGGTGTTAAATTATAATACAACAGCAACATGTATGTTTGCATCAGTTAGGTGACACACTAGCCTACTTTAACGACACAGTATGGACTCATCTTTCACAATGATCATATATGGTGTTACATATGATGTTCTATGGAAGTCAACAAAGGTGGTCATTATAACGGTCATACACAGATTTGCTTTTACTTCCTGTAAACTATATATAACTACATCTGAACGTTACGAGTCAGTGAATTGAGTACTTTGGGAGTGCAAATATTGATACGCTTGTATAACTGTAGGTAACAAACCTATATGGCAGACGGAAATGCGCTTGTGTAAGTGTCCTCAACTACATGCCTTTGTAAACTTAACGATTGATACTCTATCAGCAATACTAACATAAATTCAGTTTTATTGCATTTCTTTCGTTGGAACGTAAATCAAGTATTCAGTACAAGAGATCCAGTTTTGAATCAAGACAGTTCGTGAATTTGTGTTAGAGACAACTCTCTAGAAGGTAAAGGTTTGTTTCTAATTTGCTGATATTGTGTTCTACAGTTTTGTTTTTGTCTTATGGTATACTTATTATAGAGGAAACATTCGAGCATCGAACCACACTTCCATAATACCAATTTGACAAAAACATCACCACGTACCACGGATATTATATACAGAAATTACATAGTGAAACTAGTTCATGCAACAGCAGAGTAGCTCATAACAGATCCAAAAGTTTAAAGGCTCTCGTCAACTCATTTCGCCTCTTCACTGTTAATGTAACAGTAATGTTAAATCGAAATGTGTGTTATCCTCCAAGAACTATCTATATACTTTACACTTAAACTAATGGCTTACACAACGACACTGAGCTGAATTGTTTACTGTTTCAATTTCTAACAAAAAGTTACCATTTCTGGAAAATGAGTTCCTTTTCGTTTTATGTTGGTTTACAATCTCAACGTGCTATTGACCTCTGACATGCAATGTTCTGGTCACACAATAGCTATAGTTGATAGATGCACTACATTATATAATTTATTATACATCGCCATCAATTTGAGAAATCCACTTCATGATACGTCACTGCAATTATTATTTTGTTTCTTTCAGCAATGTGCAGCCACTTAAGTTCATTGTTGCAGGTGTGAATAATACCTCGAGAATATCCGTATTTAACGTTCACTGGAAAGGTTTTTTCCCGCATGTATATTATTCGTTCATTCAACTCTACTTAAATTGCGAGAATGAATTTTATTGGAGGATCAATGGTTTTCTATGTACTGCTGCTCTTTTAGAATCAGTGTTCTGGTCACACAGTATCTCTGTTTACAAGATTGGACGATATTATATCAGTTGGAGAATCGGTTTCGCTACGATGTACGGTGTCAAATACGAATCCAAAAGGAGGATAACATCAATATGGTGATATTAGATGAAATGGTCAAAAATATACCATTCAGTACTTACCCATCGTGTTCCTGTTATTTACATGGAACAAGCCGAACATTTGATCATTAGTCTTAACCGTATGCACCGTAACTTCCTAAAGTCTCACAGTTACCCCAAACCTGACAATAGTCCTACAGTGCACTCCATACAAGATTCAGCTATATACTACTGTTTTGAGTTTTCTAGCGGAATTGGGAAAATCTGTTTATTTAGAGAAATCGTGTTCGTGTTATATTTTGTTTTTGTAATACTAAATATCTATCTGAGAGCTGTACAGCCGCAAATTTCATATAAATTGGTAAACATGACCGTTGTGAATCATCTTCGAAAACAAAACCGTATGCATGTTGTTGTAGCTATACGGTTATGAACTCTTGCTTGTTTCTGTTTGTAGCAGTTCACGTATTGAAGCCAAAATGGTTTATCTTCGGTGGATATTGCTTTTCGTTCCGTTACTTGCTTATTTCTTTCATCTATTGCTGGTGTTTGAGAGTCAGTGTTCTGCGCAGACAGTGTCTCTGGTTACGAGATCAAACGACATTGTATTAGCTGGAGAATTGATATCACTGAGATGTACAGTGTCAAACACAAGCCCAGAAGATGACATCACCATGGTGATAACAAATGAAACAGGACAACAGATTCCATCAGGTTCAACGGGACTGGACGATGCTACAGTTTACACCGAACAAACTACTTCATTTATAATTAGTACTAACCAGACATTCTTTTGCAAAGTAACTTTGGTAGACTTTACTACTTCCACAAACCTGACAATTTCACCATTACCAATTGAACAGACATATTGTACTTCAAACTACACTGATGGTATCATTGTTGGACAAACCGTGACTTTAAAATGTTATAGTTCTACGTCAGTGGTAGGGTCCATTAGCTGGAGTTCAGATAGTAATACAACATTCGATGAAATAACAGACCTTGTATGGACGATGACACGTTATAACAGGATAAATGTACAATCATCTGTAAGTCAAAATGGCACTGTGTTTACATGCGAACGTGATGGCGTAGCACCAGTTACCGACATAGACCGGTGTTCCATTGGTCCTATTAATGTTCACGAGGAACTGATTATTTTCATTGATCCAATAGTTACTGCTACTGATCCAGCGATATTGTATCCAGGACAAACAAAGAATTATACATGCTCATCTTTACCAACTTCATCTGTGCAGTGGTCTACTCCGAAGAAACTGAACGAGTCTGGTATTGAGTTATCTGTGGTTGGAGCCATGATAACAGTAACTGTCCCTAGTGATAGTAACTTTACAGGTGATGTAGACTTGTTTTGTTCTGGTAACATCCTTACTGAACGTTCTACAGCAAACTTAACGTTGGCCATCAATCCCATGAAATCTGTACCCTTGCTCACATTGGTCAGTTCTCCCGAAAAATCAGCACCAAAAACATCAGCCTCTAACACAGGTTCAAGTAAACCACCTGTAAATTCATTTCTTGTTGTTTCGCTAGTCACTGTCATAGGGTTCCTTTTATTTGCGTTGTCAATAATGTTTGTTCTACTTTACCGGAAAAGTAGACATACCGAGTCAAATTCCAAATCTGTTGCTAATGTAACCTCTTCGGTGAATGTAGGCTACGATTATTGCGATATTGATACCGGTGGTGTAACTAGAACCATTACTTCAAACACTGAAGCAACCACAATCTCTGAAAACAGCCCCAACTCGAATAAACAGTATTCTAGAGTTATCATCAATGAAAACGAGTCGGTAGCCTATGAAATTCCAGATGCTAAAATGGGAAACGAAAATCCAAGCAAGAGAACAATTATTGACGAAAAAGGGAATGAGTCAGTATATTACGAATATCTACACAAGTTTAATTTTGAGACAAATGGGCAAAAAGGGAGTAAGCCATGAAAGTATTAGAATTCAGCTGTAGTAAAGCACAAATAAGATGAATGAAATAAAAAAAAATCGTATTTACTCAATCAAACCGTTTTCGAGAACCTATAATCACCGGGCTACATTTATTGGGTCTTTCATGTAGCAGGTAGGAATGGGTTTTCGATCTCATACAAGAACAGTAATATTTTTAATTATATGAACTAATTGCCATAATTAATTCAAATATGAATGGATGGATGGCGAAGTTCGTAGAGCGCAGGTCAATGGTTTCAGTGCCATTCTAGACATAAATTTCGTTCCTTTTTTCCAAGTTATAAGTAAATCAGAAATAATTGTTTGCCAAATGTTCGACGTAAAAAGAAAATGCTGTTAGTAGTTGCAGTTTAACAGTACGTAGACTTGAACGAGATATTCCGTTGTCTAAAGTTGATAGCTTAACCAATAAGCTGCATATTTCGGCCAAAACATGTTCCTATAGCATTTGTCCTACAGAAAAAGCTTTAAACTTAAGATTTCGAATATGGTAATGTGGAATTTAGATCATATATAAATAAGGTCTGAGTGCAAGTTTGTTCAAAAAGGTACTTGCATCTTTGTGTAAGTTTAAAGGGGACTAGGGGTTCACCCCGACACACCCTTGCAATCATACATGGTGTCTTTGATATGTGGTTTTGAATTATTTTAAATGTTTTTATGATATAAATTTATTAGTCTTCAGTAAACAGGACTTATTAACTGTTCTAAGCCTGTGTAGGATAGTTTATTTTCATTCTCTTCAGTCGGATCAGGTTTGGTGTATTTTTTCGTCATATTTCTGTATCTATTTATTAAACAGGTTACATCGTTGGAGTGCCATAAGTAATTTTAAAGGGGACTGGGGGCTCACTCCGACACACCCCTGTAATCATACATGATGTCTTTGATATGTGGTTTTGAATTTTGTTGATGATTTTATTCGAACTTGAAGCTGGTCTTTATGGTAGCGCTCACTTTTGTACTCCATTGATAATTGTGCGAATGTGGTACTGCAATTGTCGTCCAACCTTACACCATTGGTGACGCTGCAACTAAACTCTGAGGTTTAATGTGCAATTGTTACCAAAAGGTGGCACCATACTATGGTTGGACATGCACTTTTCCAAATGCCAATGCGGTGGTAGGGTTGGGGTGGGGGTTGTTAAGTGTTTCATATGCTCGTCGGTGTGGCCTTGTGTATATGTGTGAACAACTATATGTCCCAAAATGCTCAGTGCTCATTGGTACGGCGGATGTTCTTGATACGCATTGTGCATGAGGCTCACTATGGGATGTAGGCCGTGAATTATGATTTATAGGTAAGAGGTACAAAAACAACAAAACATTGACAAATACGCTTGTACCAAAATGAAGAATTGTGAACAACCTCAAATTCACGTTTCATATTAGACAAACGGTTAATGGGACACTTGTTAATATTGGTCAAAAAGGTCATATGAATGGAATAGACTGTCGTCATTTGTGGTGATGTTTAGTTTTCCATTCAAACCAAGTCATAGGAAGGTTATACATTCAAACGTAAAAAATCGCTGATTATTTTTAACCTGTGACCAATTGGCGACTTTGTCTAATACGCCTGAGTGTATCCGCAAATAAAATAGTTTACTCGATTTGAATGAGACATGCTGTCAACAAGGAAGTGACAGAAAACGAATTTAAGCTTAATTGATTTTCGTCGAAAACGGTTGTTGGTTTCATTGTACGGAATGTATTCTTGGCTATTTGTGCAATACAAACGTAACGATACCTTACACTTCCTTATCGTTGAACCATACATATAGTGCGAATCCTATACGCTAGCGCTAAATCGGTACGTTATAAATGCAACGGTTACCGTTATTATGTCAACATGGAACATGTATCATCAATCAGTAGACGAAATTATGATGAGTTGGGGATATCGTTTCTTTCCTATCGGTAAAATCTCATGAGCCTAACAAAGATTATAACATTATTCGATTAAGAGGAGAATTCTTTTCCATTAACGCCATTAATATTCCCTAACACGTGCCAAAGAGGCACAAATATATCGAACGTACAGTCTCTTTGTAATCTAGTTCTTAATGGTTACATATTTCACATATTCTATTTGGTAATTTTTGAATATTCATGAGGAAGAATGTGTTATCGTGCAATAAGGACATTTAGCCTATACATAAGTCAATGGAATATTGAAAGAAATTGATACCTCAGAAAAGACGTGCAAACAAACCGCTAGCATGTCTGAGGCACGGTTATCATAAATGGACAATGGCGTCCATTACACTCGGTAAACATTATACTGGTATTAGATGAGACAAACAGTGAACAATTTCACTGGATATTGTTTGATATTGCAGACCAATGAGATTTTTTTTACATGTGTTGTTAACCTTAATACTTTTATATATTTTGATATCTCAACTTACTTTTTAGAGAGACAGTTTTATAATTAATATCAGCCTTTATCACGCTTTTTTTATGCTCAGACGGTTGATCCTAGAACAGGGTAGGGGCGGGCACAATAACGTCCTTGGTCATTTGGCTATGGCAATCGTGAACTTCCTCCTGCTTTTGTACAGGCACTTGCAATGTCATTGTTATCAATAGGTTACGAGTTGTAGGCATTGAATATTCGGGTCAGTGAATTAGCATAACGTAGACCGATACGTGTAAAGAATGCATCAATGCCATATTAGTGATAACTATGTTTACACTCCCTTCAAAGGATTTGACTACCTAGTCACGATTATAACTGGTAGTTTGTCTGTTTTATTGGTGCAATAAGCTCACACTATCATGTTATATGATGTAATTAGTATTGGACAGTTACCGTCACCAATCATACTTTCAAAAACATCCGTATTTGATTGAAGCTCTTTGACTTAAGAGGAAGAGGAGGAGGAGGAGGAATTCAATGGAAAAATGTATTACTCTTTACTGTTTGCAAATTGACAGATGTATCATCCACAATTTACTGGCTAAACCTGGAAAGTGACATATATCAATGTTCGAAATAATGATGTCAACTCTATTATCTGTGTCTCCATGTTAAATTCGAGATCAACGTAAACTCCATAAACACCTGCATATACCTTACGCTCAGTCTAAGGATTTCATTTAATAACTTAATTATTTAACTAGCCACCGATCAAATGTGTGTGAGAGTGAAGAACTTAAATAAATAAAATAAATTGCAAATAGCTGTCAAATCAACTGCATATACAAGTGAAGAATTTATTTGAAAGCAGATGTTGTCAATCAATTGTTTAAAAAATGAAGAGCATCAATTTAAATAGTTGTAACATTATCTGCAAAGTTCAGTCAAGAACTTTATTGTAAAAAGATTCGATCAACTGTAAAAACATGGAGTTAAGAAGTTAGTTTTGAAATCCTGTTTGTGAAAATGTACTTTTTTGCTAAATTGCAACTGCCGATTACCTCTGTATAAGGAGCTTTAATTTAAAAAGGTTGCCAACTCTAAATTTTAATACATATTGACCGACTTTCTATGGCATGAAAGAACTTTATTGTAAATAGCTGTCAATCTTCTGTAATTGGAAACGACGAACTTTTTTGTTTGTTTGTAAATAGTTGGCGTCCAACTGTATTACTAAGAGATTAACGTACAATATCTGATTTGCTTCATATTCAGGCTCTTCCTTTCACGGAATAAACCTAACATCTTACTTGAATTTTTGTGTTCGTCACAGATTTCCATATGAAGGGTTCCCGTAAGTTCCAATGTTAAGCCTTAATTGGTAACAATAACCTAGTTTGCACCCTGGTTCTTATTTGAATGTAATCCAGTGTATCGTGTTATTAAAGTGTGGCACTTACCAGTGGCGGAGCTAGGGGTATTGGTCAGGAGGGACGAGAATGGTCTGTAGGGCGCTTTCGACACTATCTAAGCGGAGCGGCACCACTAGTTGGCGCGTAGCGTACAGAATTTTTTTGAGTAAAGATACTCCCTAGATCGCCGGAAATGACCCTTTCCGGGCCTGGCTAATTAGCAGATAAACGAAGAATAAATAGGTGTCATCGCCAAATTACACCAATAAAATGTGACAAATGTCAATAAGAAGATGAGAGCGCAATAAAAAAGTCAATAATCGCGAATAAGTAAAAAGTGGTAAAGAGCTGAAAAGGGCGCCAGCAGTCCATCTGAGTCCGTCAGGGGGGGGGGGGGACATCCGCCCCTGACTATATGGACGCTCCGCCACTGGCACTTACTGTGTTTTGTTAGTACATTAAACAACTTGAATTAAACTTTGTCAAGCAGATGGGATGACATTAATACAACAAACAGACAAGATTATTTCTGCCCAAGCTTGTATCAGATGATGAAAGCTATACATTAGGAAACTAACGGCCTCAATTGTATACATATTTTAAAAGTATATGTTAGATGTATATATGTTAGAAGTATATATGTTAGAAGTATATATTAGAAGTATATGTTAGAATTATATGTTAGATGTTTATGTTAGAAGTATATGTAAGCATACATATCTGTTAATTGTTGATGTTTGGTGAAAAGGGTAGGCAGTTAAGGGCATAAAATTTAAATAAAAACACTTTATTTCAGATTTATGTTTTATGTTTATTTCGGTGTTTTCTTTTGTTTCATTGAGTGGCGTCCCCCCTCCCCCTATGTACTAATAATGCATACTTTGTTAGAAGTAGAATTAAGCATCGACTCATTGAATATTTATTATTGTCATGTCTTAGATGGAGTGCAAGACTTTATCTAAAGATGTAACATTTTTTTAAATATATATAATTTCCATAGTTTGAATGTATTTATCATATAACCACATGTACATTTCAGCCACAGCATGTTCTTTGTATCAAAGAGGTTTTCTCTTCCTTAATTTGTTAAATATTTTTCAAGAAACAGTTATGCGTCTTTGGCATTGGCATTGGATGGGATGTTGGCGATTGAAATATTTTCCTATTCTACAGGCTTTTGTTTGTATACTGCATCCAGTTTGGCTAATTGTCATTCAAAGACGTGGTCGATGGCGGTGCCGCTGACTCCACAACCGGCGGGATAATAATTGCAAGTGCAAGAGTTACTGTCTGTTGAAGTTTTTTTATGCACATTTCGTGTACCGAGTTTATCATACTTGTTGATATATAAATACAAGAGTACGTACTTTAGTAGAACAGCTGGCTACATGAGAGAGGGGACAAACCAATGGGAAGGGAACATGCATGTAGACCTATAACGTGCACATGCCTTTCTAGATTTAATTGGTCGAATTAATAGAACACTATATATAGCAACAGATAACTCTTAATTATAAATTTTCCACAATCACAACTGGAGCCAAGAAATTTCCCAAGTCATTTCCACCTACACCCCGTAATCGTCGAGATCGAAAAGCTGCGTACTATTGCAATCTCTTTATTATGAAAGGCGTAAATATAGGACATGTAAATACAATTAAATACAATACCTTTTTTTATACAATTTCTAACCTAATTCTTTATGATCATGCGTGAGAAACCGTAGTTAATATCTTCGAGGAAAGCATTAAAATGTCTGCAGCGGGTACAAGGGACTTAAAGTAGCATACAGAATAAACTATTACATGGCCCTATCGAAGACCCTACGTCAGAGAAGATCTAAGACGAATGGTAGTAAAGAAGAAATTCGATGCTGCAGTGGTCTTGATGGAACGTTTCCTCAGTCGGAACTATACACAACACAAGAATGTCATCGACGACGATGACAAGCCCGAAGGAACCACCAGTTGGATATTTGTAGATTAAACTTCCATTCTATTATAATCTTCTTATAGCAAACTATAATACAAATCACATGCAATCACATAGTAATTTTGTATTAATTGCTGTTCAATGTTTCTACGCAACAAAGAATGGCTATGTTACAGAAGCGTTGAGGTTCCGATAAACCCTCACAATACTTGCACTTCTTAATTTTAAGTATGAAATATGCACAATGCATGAAAAAAGTTAAAAACAAAACTTTATGTTATTGTCTCAATACCTGACTTGATGATGAATTAAGGAAAACAAACTTCCGAAGTAGATTCAATGTTGTTATTATGCATGCACTCTGACCAGATGAGTTAATAGAGAAAAGCTGTCGCAATCGAAAACAAATAAATGTATTTTCTGTTACCCTTATGGCGCGAACGATATACCTTAAAATCATTGCGACCGCCCATGTCAGCATGTTCATTACACTAGGCCTAACGTTCGTAAACAAAACAGAGAGGTTTGATCTGGTGGGCGGGGCTTGCAAATTTTGATTGAGGTTTTTTTAAATCTACGGACTCGTTAAAAATGCTGGTGAATTTTATTCTGAGCTTTTAGCGCAGTAAGCTGGAAAGGTCGAAGTTTAAATTTTGCAAACAAGTACTGAGACTTTAACAACGCTCATTAATTCGTCCTCCTTAGAAATTATATCACGAGTAGCAAAATAAAGAAATGGATACTCCATATTATTTATGATTAAATTCATAATTGTACAGAAACTGATTTATTATATTACAAAAAAAAATATATATCTGACCATCCATATACTCTGCTATCCACATGTCACTGTTCATATTTTCTACAATTTTGTTGCGTCAAGTTAGTTATTCTATATGTTTTAAATCAGCATTTTGCGATCTTTTCTATGGTTTTTCTCAACCTCACTGCTTCCACGATGCCATAACGACATACATAACTAGCTTATCTATCCAAGTTTTACTTCAAATGGTGGCATAAAAGTCGAAATATTTACAACCTTTCAACTTTGTTTTTCTCAAAGATATTTTCCGTTGGGATCCAAATAAACCTCGCCCATCATATGAATATTTAAAAGCTACCAACGTCATTGGCCAATACGTAATACAACACCATCATTGATTTGTGTAGATTGTCTATGGCAGTTGTAACAGGGAGCTGTTTGAGTCCAGCGCGCTGGTTTAATCAACTTGCCAACTCGATGTTTTGAATCTATTTTTAGCAACGGCTCAAAACTAAACCTGCATTTCTGATTGATTGGATTCAAAGCAGTGGGTTAGGGGAACTGTATGGGATTAATATTAAATGTGTAATTTGTCGGAGGACACTTTTCTCCATATCTGCAAATGTCCTTAACCACTCGCCAATTAACGCTTTTGGCAGAGAAAACTTGGCTTTTATCTTAGTTTGCTGTTTTATTTATTTATTTATTTTATTTATTTAACATTAAAGGGTAACTCGGTTAGCGTAAAGCTAATCTCCCCCGAGGCCCTGAAGTAAAATAACAAATAGTGAAATGAAAAAATATAAACATATAAAATAATAATAATAACAATAAAATAAATTAAAATAAGACGACAATGAAAATAAAAATTTACAATACATAAAATACAACATGGAACAATCAATTAAAAGAAATTAAGAGCATAAAAAATTAGTTAAAGTCCTGCATAGAACGTTTAAAAGTATTTAAAGACTTGGCATTCTTACACTCCTTTGATAATTCGTTCCATTCCTTTTCAGCAAGATATGAAAATGTTTTCTGGTGATACTGGGTATTACCACCCTCTAAAAATAAATTATTTCGTGTGGTGGACCTTAGAGAGTGGTTATGTATATCATTTGTGTGGCGGAACATTTCCACAACATACTGTGGAGTCAGACCATTTAAAGACCTATACAACATTGTCAATTTTTTACATTTTAAACGTTTTTCAAGTGAGGACCAGTTTAAAGTTTTAAAAAGGTCTTCAGATCTATCATCAAATGTTGCATTGAGAATAATTCTTGCTGCAGCTTTCTGTAAACGACTAAGTCTGAGAACATTTCTGGCATTACTATTTCCCCATACTAAACTACAGTACTCAACCATCGGTAAAATATATCCATTATAAAATAGAATACAAGTATTGGTATCAATGAATGGTTTTATACGTCTAAGAAGAGCCAATCTACTGGAAACGAGCTTGCAAACAGAATCGACTTGTTCATTCCAAGATAATACATTGTCGATTTTTACGCCCAAAATCTTTTCACAGCATACACTTTCAATTATAGAATCTTCGACGGCAATATTTAATTTGTTATTTGGAATGGATTTCAACCTTTGTCTTGAACCAATCAACATGCTTTTAGTTTTATTACTATTTATAACCATTTCATTTTTCTTGCACCATTTGCAAACATTAGCTATATCCTCATTAAGTTTGGTATTTAAATCATCCATAGACTTGCCTTTCATATGAATTGTTGTATCGTCTGCATACATGTCCGCATTGCAATAATTAATACTTTGACCCATGTCATTAATAAACAAAACAAAGAGCAACGGGCCCAAGATTGAGCCCTGTGGCACCCCACATGTTACTGGCAGTAAGGGGGAAAATACACCATTTACACATGTAGATTGTTGTCTATTACATAAATACGACTTAAACCATGCAACAGAGCTTTCGGAAAGACCATATACAGATAACGTATTTATTAGAATAGAATGGTTTACTATAGGTCAAATGCTTTTCTCAGGTCTAGAAATACAGATCCTATAAGATATCCACTATCAATAGATTTATTCCAGTCGTCGATTATCTTTAGTAATGCAGTTTCACAAGAGTGCCCTTTTCTAAAACCTGACTGGGACGATCGTATTAGACCAAATGCATTTAAAAACTTGGATAAAGCACCATGAACGTGTTTTTCTAATATCTTAGATAATACAGGCAAGATTGAAATGGGTCGATAATTGGATACTTCTAGATTTGAATCACTCTTGTAAATGGGAACAACTTTGGCTTTCTTCCACTTAGTAGGAAAGACGGAGTTTCTGATGCAACTATTCAGTACATTGGTGATACTGTTTGTTATTTCACTAGCAGATAACTTTAGAAGATAGCGGCTAATACCGTCCAGACCGGTGGCTTTAGTAGCATCCATTGAAATAAGCGCTTTGTAGACAAATTCATCAGTCACCTCTGGAATTTGGAATGCAACACCATTGCGTAATTTGGAAGAAACAAACTCTTTAATACTTGCTAAATAATCATTATCCACATTGTTGTTAACACCAATCAGATACTTAGACGATACAGACGTAAAGAATTCGTTAAATGACTTAGCGATATCGATTGGATCTGTTTCTAGGTTACCATTGTTGATTATCGTGCTATTTTCTGCTGACTTTTCATATTAGTATCATTAGACTGAACATTTCTAAGGATTTGCCAAATAGCTTTGGAATCGCCTTTGCCCTTAACAATAGAATCTCTGAAATAACTTTGTTTAGCCGATCGAATTAAACTTACAACTTTGTTTCTCCAGAATCGATATATCTCTTGATCTTTTAATTTTGACGAATTCCTCATTTTAATGGCTTGACTTATCTCAGCATTGAACCACTTGGGCTGATTTTTTATTTTGACCCTTTTTTCTTTTAGGGGAGCATGCTTATTAACTATATTAAGAAAAATATTTTCCCAATTTTCTAACGAACGATTTGCATCTGCTACCTGCAGTTTTGTGATTGATATATGAAAAAAAACTCGATGGACTTGTGAAAAAGTGGAAAACGGCGACAAACGCAAAATGCTGTTTTAAATTCTAACATACTTCTAGTTTTCCAAGAGAAGAGAAGACATGCGTCAGTGTGGACATTTGATGACGTAATTAAATCTCCATATCCTCTCCACCATATGCTGTAACTCCATTCACTTACTGACACTATCCATAACCACTCACGCATCGATTCTCGTTATAGAATAACTATATTTACCATGACAACATATGTACCTCTAAATTAATTATCACTGAGGTAACTCCATAAATACTGTTGGATCAGTGCTCTTTCTTTCAAGATTTCTGGTTTTATGATGGGTGGTGTTTGTACTTATGTGACACCCACAGTTACACCGTGGAAACGTGAAAGTACCGTCTTTCTACCACTACCTCGAACTTTCTACAGTGTTACGTATCCTCTTTCAAACTATACCTATGTCACAATGTGAAATCTCAAAACCGAGGCAGCCAAACTCATCAAGATTCAATTTCCTTGTAATTACTCCATCAAGTAAAATTCGATAAAAAAGGTTTTTTTCTCAAAATATATATTTTTTTTCGGGTATGACTTATTGATAAGCACGTCATTCTGACATAAGTGGTTCCTTCTTTATAATTGGCAGAAGAAATATCCATGAAGTGATACAAGCAAAATATGCTTAACTGAATAAACAAATTTGAAATTCTCAGCGTAAACTCGAGTGAGCTAAAAACACGCATGATGATTTAAACCTAACTACATAACTAACAGTCCCCTAAGTAAGAAATGTAAACAAATATCGACGCATAGTATATGAAAACAGCGATGGTGATTAAAGCAAAGTGAAGGATTTAAAGAGGACAATGGCAAATGTTGTTACAATGTCACTTTTATATATAGAGACCAGAAGTTTCCCAGTAACCTCCCAACTTGTTTTGTGTAAATCTCGGGCAAGCATTCTTCGATGAACTGAGTGGTGTATAGTAACTCTAGCGGGATCAAAACAGGTTGTCTTCAAGGAACATGTACTTGCATAATTCATCTACCAGGATTCAGCCTTGTACAGGAAAAAGAAGAATAAAAATCATGCAAACAGATTGCTTTGGTATTAGGCCTAGTCATTTACATTATTATTGTTTTATTTTCTTGTTGAGGGCAGGGTAATGAACAAATGAACATTTTCAGAATTTGTTTTAATATTACCATAATTTTTAAATATGTTGATGTATAAGAGTAGAATTATAATATAACGGAAAATGTTTAATAATAAAATACAGCTTTTCTCCTCTAAACATTAAAACATATTCAAGCAGAATGCGAGGATATAAGGCCTAATCTTTTAACAGGTTTTTTTTGTGTGTGGGTGGGGTGGATAATCATCACTTTTAGATATTTGGATATTTAAGAGTGGAAATCATAATTAAAAATATTTAATACTTACCATCAATTATACGTAGCATAATAAGTAGATAATTCGTTATTATGACATTTTAGCATGAACATGACATTTCAGTTGCTCGTTAGATAGGTAAATATATGTATATGTGTGTTTGTGGTTCTTTTTTTTATGTACCTATAGTTACCGAGTGCTTGAGTGGATTGTATAGATATATGATTGATTACTATCACTTTACCCTTCTCATTGGATGGTGAGAAGTTTGTGTTCATTTCGTCAATTAAACCAATATGTAAACGAGTGTTTAGTTATGTTTGTTTTCTACATGACTTTAAATCTCTCACTGTTAGGTATGTAATATAACTTACTAATATTTCATCACTTTAACACGTTGACTGTTACTAGTACACTTTACACTATACCCAATTAATGGCTTGTAACATACATTTACTACATTGGAACTTGAATCGGGCTAGTGGAATGAGTTACATTTTGCTGTTCAATATGTTTATAAATTTGTTATCAACCCAATCCATTTATTGCATCTTTAGCAACGATTGCTTATTACATCACTTTAAACCATTTCAGTGGTAATTAGTATTTGTTAAAGTTCATTTTATCAACCCTCTGCCCTATTTTTTTTCTTTCTATATTGATTACAACATTAATTTTATCAATTCAGGGCAAATTTTGATATATCACTCTCATCCAAGAAGTGTATGTTTAGTAATATTTGTTGACTGTATCACTTTAATCCACCCATTGTATGTTTGCTAATTTTGTTTGACTACATCACTCTAATCCACCCATTGCATTTTTAGTACTATTTGTTGACTACATCCTTTCAATCCACCCATTGTATGTTAGTAATATCTGTTAGCTACATCAGTCTAATCCACCCACTAGTTGTATAGTACTATGTGTTGACTACATCACTCTAATCCACCCATTGTATGTTTAGTACTATTTGTTGACCACATCCCTTCAATCCACCCATTGTATGTTAGTAATATCTGTTAGCTACATCAGTCTAATCCACCCACTAGTTGTATAGTACTATGTGTTGACTACATCACTCTAATCCACCCATTGTATGTTTAGTACTATTTGTTGACCACATCCCTTCAATCCACCCATTGTATGTTAGTAATATCTGTTAGCTACATCAGTCTAATCCACCCACTAGTTGTATAGTACTATGTGTTGACTACATCACTCTAATCCACCCATTGTATGTTTAGTACTATTTGTTGACCACATCCCTTCAATCCACCCATTGTATGTTAGTAATATCTGTTAGCTACATCAGTCTAATCCACCCACTAGTTGTATAGTACTATTTGTTGACTACATCACTCTAATCCACCCATTGTATGTTTGCTAATTTTGTTTGACTTCATCACTCTAATCCACCCGCATTGCATGTTTAGTACTATTTGTTGACCACATCCCTTCAATCCACCCATTGTATATTAGTAATATCTGTTAGCTACATCAGTCTAATCCACCCACTAGTTGTATAGTACTATTTGTTGACTACATCACTCTACTCCACCCATTGTATGTTTTCTAATTTTGTTTGACTTCATCACTCTAATCCACCCGCATTGCATGTTTAGTACTATTTGTTGACCACATCCCTTCAATCCACCCATTGTATGTTAGTAATATCTGTTAGCTACATCACTCTAATCCACCCACTAGTTGTATAGTACTATTTGTTGACTACATCACTCTAATCCACCCATTGTATGTTTAGTACTATTTGTTGACCACATCCCTTCAATCCACCCATTGTATGTTAGTAATATCTGTTAGCTACATCAGTCTAATCCACCCACTAGTTGTATAGTACTATGTGTTGACTACATCACTCTAATCCACCCATTGTATGTTTAGTACTATTTGTTGACCACATCCCTTCAATCCACCCATTGTATGTTAGTAATATCTGTTAGCTACATCAGTCTAATCCACCCACTAGTTGTATAGTACTATGTGTTGACTACATCACTCTAATCCACCCATTGTATGTTTGCTAATTTTGTTTGACTTCATCACTCTAATCCACCCGCATTGCATGTTTAGTACTATTTGTTGACCACATCCCTTCAATCCACCCATTGTATGTTAGTAATATCTGTTAGCTACATCAGTCTAATCCACCCACTAGTTGTATAGTACTATGTGTTGACTACATCACTCTACTCCACCCATTGTATGTTTGCTAATTTTGTTTGACTTCATCACTCTAATCCACCCGCATTGCATGTTTAGTACTATTTGTTGACCACATCCCTTCAATCCACCCATTGTATGTTAGTAATATCTGTTAGCTACATCAGTCTAATCCACCCACTAGTTGTATAGTACTATTTGTTGACTACATCACTTGCATTCACTCAGTGTATGGTTAGTACTATTTGTTGACTACATCACTCTAATCCACCCATTGCATGTATAGTACTATTTGTTGACTACATCCTTTCCATCCACCCATAGTATGTTAGTAATATCTGTTAGCTTCATCACTCTAATCCACCCACTAGTTGTATAGTACTATGTGTTGACTACATCACTCTACTCCACCCATTGTATGTTTTCTAATTTTGTTTGACTTCATCACTCTAATCCACCCGCATTGCATGTTTAGTACTATTTGTTGACCACATCCCTTCAATCCACCCATTGTATGTTAGTAATATCTGTTAGCTACATCACTCTAATCCACCCACTAGTTGTATAGTACTATGTGTTGACTACATCACTCTAATCCACCCATTGTATGTTTAGTACTATTTGTTGACCACATCCCTTCAATCCACCCATTGTATGTTAGTAATATCTGTTAGCTACATCAGTCTAATCCACCCACTAGTTGTATAGTACTATGTGTTGACTACATCACTCTAATCCACCCATTGTATGTTTAGTACTATTTGTTGACCACATCCCTTCAATCCACCCATTGTATGTTAGTAATATCTGTTAGCTACATCAGTCTAATCCACCCACTAGTTGTATAGTACTATGTGTTGACTACATCACTCTAATCCACCCATTGTATGTTTGCTAATTTTGTTTGACTTCATCACTCTAATCCACCCGCATTGCATGTTTAGTACTATTTGTTGACTTCATCACTCTAATCCACCCATTGTATGTTAGTAATATCTGTTAGCTACATCAGTCTAATCCACCCACTAGTTGTATAGTACTATGTGTTGACTACATCACTCTACTCCACCCATTGTATGTTTGCTAATTTTGTTTGACTTCATCACTCTAATCCACCCGCATTGCATGTTTAGTACTATTTGTTGACCACATCCCTTCAATCCACCCATTGTATGTTAGTAATATCTGTTAGCTACATCAGTCTAATCCACCCACTAGTTGTATAGTACTATTTGTTGACTACATCACTTGCATTCACTCAGTGTATGGTTAGTACTATTTGTTGACTACATCACTCTAATCCACCCATTGCATGTATAGTACTATTTGTTGACTACATCCTTTCCATCCACCCATAGTATGTTAGTAATATCTGTTAGCTTCATCACTCTAATCCACCCACTAGTTGTATAGTACTATGTGTTGACTACATCACTTTAATCCGCCTTTTAAGTGTTTAGTAAATTTGTTGACCTCAACACTTTAATCCACTCATTGATAGTTTAGTAATATTTGTTGACTAAACCAATTGGATCCACTAAGTGTGTTAATTAATATTTGTTGACTACATCACTTTAATCCACCTTTTGAGTGTTTAGTATTATTTGTTGACTACATCACTTTAATCCACCTTTTAAGTGTTTAGTAAATTTGTTGACCTCAACACTTTAATCCACTCATTGATTTTTTAGTAATATTTGTTGACTACATCAATTGGATACACTAAGTGTATGTCAAGTAATATTTGTTAACTACATCCCTTTAATCCACTCATTGATTGTTTTTCGTAATATTTGTTGACTACATATACTTTAATCCACTCATTGATTGTTTAGTAATGTTTGTTAACTACATCACTTTGATCCACTAAGTATATTTGGTTAGTAATATTTGATGACTCTATCACTTTATTCCATTCATTGCCTGTTAAAGTACTACGTGCTTACTGTATAACAATTTCATCCACTCATTTGTATTTTTAGTAATATTTGCTCACTACATCACTTAAGTGTCACTTCAATTCACAGGTTGCATGTTTAGTAATATCAGTTGTTGACTTCGTCGATTTTTATCCAATCATGGGATGATTAGTAATATATGCACTACATTACATTAATCCAATCATGGCATGTTTAGTATTATATGTTTAATACCTCACTTAAATCCATTAATTACACTAATCGCTGCATCCTTATTTTTCTCATTACATCACATGCATCCATTAACCAATATGTCAGTATGTATGATAACCAAGAAATTACTCCATAAACAGTTATCGATATTACAGTTAAAGTCAGCCATCGGATGACGTCATATTATTACTTAATTTTTTACTATTCCTGTTTTTTTTGGCTTAGAGTGAAGTTTTGCTTTATTTTGACTAAGCCATTGTATATCAGTTTTAATTACTACATATTTCTCCATTCACCATGTAATCCTGTACAGAATGGTTTGTCCAAAATTATTTTGTTTTTATGAAATTTTAATTTCGCAATGCATGATATGAATCTCTCGCCCGAATGGTGATTGTACACTTTACTTTGTCATAAATTGAGAAAAAAAGGTTTGAGGACGCCATCGTGAACTAATCATGTTACTGTGTTTCTATAGCAACAACTGATACTCTTTAACACGGCTAATACAGAAAGATAACAGGAATGGCACGGTACTTACCTCCCAACCACCAGTCTCAAAGTTCAGCAGATATTGTTCATCCCACTTTACATTATCAGGTTTCCAGAAGACTGAAAACAACAAAACAAAGCCGTGTGTTAATGACACAGTATACTGAGTATATTGCATTATTGTGTGAAAAAAAGTTAAAAACAAAACTCTTTGTTTTACTGGAATGAAGGAGGGGGGTGGGTGGGTGGGTGGGCGAAGAGCAATACGTTTCACCCCAGTGGGGTACATACAATTTGTTTTTTACTTACTATACATAGTGAGTGGTGTACATCGTTCTTCGGAAATCGAAAAATTACAGACCCCAGTAACTATAAATTAATTTCGAAAGCAACTTTTTAAAAATGGGTTGCACGGGGATAAAAATGGGTTGCACGGGGATATATATATATATATATATATATATATATATATATATATATATATATATATATATATATATATATATATATATATATATATAAATGGGCGTAAATGTGTGTGCGATAAGTAAAGCTGTTATTGGTTGGACTGCATGTATGCTCGGAAACTGTAATCAGGAGAATCACAAACTCAAAAGCTTTTCGAAATTACGAAAATATTTTCGAACTGTGAGGAAAGTTTGTCGTAATTTCATCATTTCATAATTATGTGTTTTATAAGAACTACTTCTATACGTGATAAAGGATGTTACGTATATTGAGTAAGATATTTTACTGAACTAATACTGGAATGATCATCCTTAGATGATCATCCTTAGATGATCATCCTTAGATGATCATCCTTAACTTGACTGCAATTTATTTTTTGTTTATTTGAGTTGTCTGACATAATATCCGATATTAAATTCTCTTATTTTTTAAATCAAGTTGATTCTCTCCCTTGTAGTGCAGTCACATACCATACGTTACGTGTGTACTTTGTAGACTTCTAGCAAGAAAGCCCACTGTAATTAAAAATTAGCAATTTAAAAAGGTTGATTAATGTGAAATATACTGCACCTTCAACACCTCGAGATTTCAAAGCAGATAAAGATGGGTCGATCGGAATAGATGAGGGCAGCAGACACTGACTTATACTGAAACGACAGAAAAGACAGACAATCTTTAAAACAATGTGAGATTATTTTGCAGCGTCTTTTATAAACACAATCAAAATTATATTGAAAAGCCAAAATAGTAGTTATAATTATTATAAATAAATGAAACGCAGGTCAATGGCCATAAGTCAATGGAAACTTTAAATAGGTCATTTAAATAACTCATGATAAGGGTGAATTTCAAATCTACTGGAGCGGACGTCGGATGAAGCTTAAAATAGTCACGATTAATTATTTGCAATAAAAAATGATATTAAAAAGAACTTTATAAAAAAATGCAATAACAATTAATACTTTGTCATGACAACATAATCATTTCTAACACAAACTAATGTTCTTGATAACAAATTGATAAGTTGTATTCGCACGAACCTAATAGGCGTTCATACATGTGATATTTATTTCCACCATTAATATCAAATTGGCGTTGTTTAGTTTAATATTGTAAATATAATTAAAAAAAAAAACAGTCAAATAAATTCAAGCGAAGTCAAAAAGCCAGTCATTGTAGGCCTATATGCAATTCAAAGTGACATGTATTTGTTTTACGAAATGTCAAATCACAACTAAAATGAAAGTGGCTCGAGTCATATTTCAGTCCGAGGACCAGTTCAAATGCTGTTACCAGAGCACCCCTCCCCACCCCACCCTCTACACACACAATATAATGGGTAGACATGATAACTTTTGAATAATGCTGGGTAATATATACCGTAACGCCAACAACGTCCGCGATGTGAAACCGTATAAGCTTACATTACCTAGATCAATTAAGACAAAACATTAAAGAAAAGATTGATCGCAGGGGCGGACCCCCTAGATCTAGACATCTACTCAAACATATTTTAATGATTTGTTTCTGTTTTCGGGATTAATGACTTCGTTAGTAAATATTTACCTTGCATTATAAACAATAAAGCTGTGTTGACATTCTAGTTAAGTTGTTTGATATATGAGGTTTTTCATGTCTTGAATGGCAAGTTTTATCTCTTTTTAAATGCGATATCGAGATATATAGTACGGCAAGCCACGCCCATTTTCGAATTTCTAATTTAGCAAATATATTCACATTCAGCGATCACCTATAACAGGGTGAATGTTTCAATTATGTCTGGTTGTGTTTCATAATCGTCGGTTAAAATGTTTCGGCAAACGATTATTGGTATCAAAGTTCCCTACTATAATACCTAATTACATATGTATTGTAATATCACATCAAAACTGTTAAAAGAATACATTTATCCACGAACGGCTGATCTTAATAATCAGTTTGCGCCTTTCTTCATGTCCAAACTAACAATTTTCATCTGGCCTTCTTCACAGTCTAATCGCAGATTGGATTAAATATTTAAAATTAACGTTGGAACTTGATGGCGTAAAGTTTGCTATATATAACGCGACACTTTTCTTCACAAACACACACTTACATCATTTATCTATATAATTAGAATTAGCCAATGCATATTCAATTCGACGAATGAAACGAAAAGTAACGTTTTCTTTTTCATAAATTAATTACGTTAAGACTTTATCTACTGTACTATCGTATGTAGTAGGCCTTTCTTTAAAGCGGTAAATATCTATTTCTAGTTGCACACAAATAAAAACGTGTCAATAACACTTTTAACTCAGTGTATATAGTGACCGCATACTGCATTAGGTCTCTTCGCAGGGGCTATATAAATGTATGACATCAAAAGAACGAGTCTGCCAAACCTAACGTTTGACACAAAAAACATGAAATAGAACTGATGAGAAATGTATCGAGATTGTCTTCGCTGTTTCAAATCACGAAATCATAGAAAATTGATTTGATATTGATTTGCAGTTGGAGGGTCTGGCCGTGAAAACACATTTATTAACGAATTGAGATTCAAACAGGTCTTAATGATGAAGTAGTGATTGTTTTTCCTTTGTTGTGGACACGGCGCTTGAGTCCGTTGGGGTGGGAGGGACGTTAATTGTTACTATGTGTTGGTAAAGATTTATTTCCTTCTTGAATAAATTACTTATTTTCCCCATATAAAGACACTACGGGACTTAACTGATGTTTTTTTTAAGACTCCCGTCCCCCACCCCCTTCCCCCCCGAGCCATATTTGAGATAGTTTTCAAATAGAGAAAAACATTTTGATTTGCACCTATGTTTTGTGAGATTTTCTTAATTATCTTTTTCATAACATTTTTATTCTTCTGATATAATTACATGTTATTTAAGAGTCGTCTCCATTGCTCTTCAATATATCTCGTTTGAGCGGGTTTATGTTGTTTCCATTATTTTTTTAGTATTTCCAATTGTAAATAGATTCTTTTTTCTTCAATTAATCCTTAGTTTTATACCCTTTCATTCGTATTTCTGTACAAATAAACTAATTAATCTCATAAATCTGACCTTCAGTTGTAATTGTTTTCTTCATTCCTATCTGTTATATATTATAAGAGATTATCTTTGTTTTATTTATTATTATCTCATCGCTCCCAAACGGAGATAAGATATTGTAGGTCCTTTGCCAGATGGGCCATAGGCAGCTATGTCAGTTGTCATAGCAACGTTTGGTATTAGTTAATTTTCCTGAGTTGATTCTCTTATGTCACCCATGGTAGGGTACCCTGGGGTAACCGGAAGTCCATGGCTGAGAGAGGGAATCGAAACGTGTTGGTGTGTGTGTTATTTTATGAGTTTGTCTAATTTTGAGTCAAAACCACCTCCCAAACGACCGATTTCCTTCAAGCTTGATGGGCAGGTACCGCAGGGTAAACAGTTCTGCCTTTCGGACCCCCCGGAACCAAAAGTCAAAGGTGTTGTTGTACTATAACTTCAAAGGAGACATTGAATTGACGTAAAACCTTCAAAGGTAAAACAGAAATGTCGTATAGTACTTTCGTCCGCTTGCGAGATTGCGTAGCTAATAATACATTTGTTCATTTGAAATCTTTGTTTGCTAGCGACTAGAAATGCACGAAGAGACGGACAAAAATAGTATTGCAGGAGACCTTGCTGAGTGTGGGTGTTCTGGGGGTTAGGTTGTGTGTGTGTGTGGGGGGGGGGAGGGTGTGTGTGGGTGTGGGTGTGGGTGGACAAGGGGTGTTGGTTGTTAACAAGATTCGTTTCCAGGTGTTATAAACAGATTAACGAAATAGGGTAAGTGGTCTAGCATAGTTTGGTATAGGGGAGGGGGAAGGAGAAGGGTCGATTAGGGAAAGCTTAGGATAGTATAGTTAATAGATGAGGCCAATTACGATATGTTTAATTTATATCACTGTCTTGTTTATACTTTAAAATAAACGTGCATTAATTATCAGATAATTTATAAACTAATTAAAGTAAATTTCCTCCTGATAAAGAAGAAAATATTGAGCTTTAGTATAACAAAGATGACTTTTTTTTCGTTCTTGCCCTTTTCCTTTAAATAATTTCTGTTAATTTAATTCATCAAAGTTTGTGTTTATTTATTTTAGGTAGATTTTGGTAAAACGACTTTTTCATACCCTAAGATGATAACTTAAATATTTATTCCTCATATCTTGGTCTAATTACACCCTACATTTGTGTTATTGTTTCAATGAGATAAATCATTATCTTACATGTAAGCCAGGGAATCCTTACTCCTAATTTCAATACATTTCATTTTTTGATGAATCTATTATTAAAGTTTTTTTTCTGTCTCATTTTGTCTCTATTTTACTCTCCCATTAATCATATTCCTCACCTGATGACTGTTCCTTCATATAGTTTATTTCTTTCATTCAATTTCTTCTTCAATTGTTTTGTTTTACTTCTACAATTATCTAGACCTATCAATAAACCTACAGTAATTATTAAATATAACCATATTGATAATTCCTTTCTTTTTTACATCATTAATATATACTTATATTATTTACATATTTGTTAATTATACTTACCTCAATTTCTTGAATCTTTGAGAGTGTTGTACATAGTTTAATATCCCATTAACTTCATGTTTATTCATTTCTCTCCCTTTCCCTGTCTGTATTTGCATCCTCTCTATTGATGTTATGATTGGTAGAGAGAGACCAGAGAAGAGGATAATGTTCCCATCTTCATCAATCTTACTAAAGGTCCCGACTAGATTAACTTGGAATATGGGAATCTGAAGAAAGGAAAATAATAAATAGAATTAATATCATCATGTTTTTTTACAGAATAAATTACTTAGAAAATAATAACATTATAATTAATTTAGGAATATTAAACTTTAAAGTTGTTTTCATTTCATATTAATCAAATAATAGTTGTTTATTTTAATCATTATATTGCTATAGTGTTGTTAATTATTTAATTATTAGTGGTTTGAAATTGTTAAAATTGGATGATTTTATCTGTAAAGTTTGTTTAACCTTCGCTTTATATTTGTTTTATTGCAAGATTTTAAAGGGTAAACAAGAGGGTTAGGTTTATTAAAGAGATCAGTAATTGTTATTTATGTCGACTGAATTACAGTTGTGTAAGAGGGGTGAGGTATGGACGGTACAAGGGATGTCAGGGGTGTAGGGAGAGGTGTGTTATGGTAAAGGATCGGTGTGTTAAGGTTAAGTGATATTTGGTCGAGGTATTAAAAGGGTGTCTTAGTGTGGGAGAGGGCGTAGATATGGTTTACCTTCGTGAAAGTTATGTTGTTATTGTCAAACGTGTGCAAGGGTTGTGAGAGAAATCGACTGATAGGTGTCGTACTGTTTAGGGATGGGTGTGGTAAGGGTAAGGAGGGTGCTTTAGGGTGGGGGAGCATGCAGACCGCTGATAAATATTTAAAGTAATTTGTGTTTGAAGGGTGATGAGAGGGGTGGTATGAGCCGGAACTAATATGTATTATTTCATTTTGGTAATTTGTGATGGGAAGATCAGGTTAAGGTGGGGTTGGTTTTTCAGTGAACTTTTAATTCCAAAATATTATATTTAGGTATCAGTTTGTTTTAAGTTAAGATAAGTTAGGAACTATTGCTGGATTGAAACCTTGAAAAAGAATTTAACAATGATAATGTATTTATTAATTATCCTACACATGATATCGAGTGGTTAATTCTGTATTTATATTTATTGTTTGTATTTACGATTCTGTCTAATCTTGAGCTTACAAATATATATCAATTTGAACCTGAATTTCCTTGTACTATTTTAAATAATTTAATATTTAATCACTAAAGCGGTACAATCTTTTATTAGGACATTCGACGATTTTATATGATTTAAAATTGAATTAATTGAAGTATTTACTCAATATATCCCTTATGTTTTACTTACGTCATGATTGGATGCTTCTACCAGAAACTCTATGACTGACCTCTGTACATATTCACTGGTGGCTCTGTGGATGGCCAAACCACCTGAACACACCACTGTTATAGAGTCGATGTCATCGGGCTATTAAAATCAATAAATAAATAGTAATTATTTAATAGAATAATATTAATGTAAAATTGAGGCGTTAAGGAGACAATTAATGTTAATAGCGTAAATTAATAGATTGGTTAATTCAGCAGCTACTTAAAACAAAGCTTAACATTTGTTGAAGTCTTCTGTTTGACTATGTATGTTTACTTCTTGCACAGTGAAGCTTTCAAACTAGGTTTAATGGGTAGAATATTTTTTAAATATGTTAACATGAATAAATGCATCTAGAAAGGTAAGATTATGTGAACTCATAATCTTAATTATGTTGAAGAAAATAATGTACAAACATTTCCCACGGAGGTAAAAAAAAGACATATTTACTAATAAAATGCATTTTGAAGAATCTCTTTAATTCGAAGTACAAAAACAGTTTGGTGATTATTCTAATTTAATCTGATTAAAGAAAAAAAAACAGCAACAAAAAAGAGGATTATAAAGAACACGCGACATGATGACTTTACATGACTTCGACCGAGATACATTTTCCTGAAATCATGAAATTAATCAAATGTATCTATAGAGTTAAGAGCAAGATATTGAGAACTAGGAATGTGGAATATTGTTTTCTTTCCTGTAAGAATCATATCGTCTGTCACCAGAATATTCCATACCGGGAGAAAATATGTTTATAACTCTCAAGGATGCTGGCTTTCTATGATGATGTTTTGAAAATGTATCAACCTCTGTAACCCTCCACTGTTATGCATGTTACTAATAATAACACTACCACAAGGAAATGTGAAAGCAACGACAAATATTAATGATTATAATTTACTTACAAAGACCAAATATTACAAACCTTCCTCCATTTACCAGATATCAGATCAAGATATCTGGCTTCACTGCATGATATGACTGTAAAAATAGATGAAATAAATAAAGTCAATAAATTATTATAGAAATAAATAACATATTTTACACAATACATAAGATGAAATATTAATTTGTTTCACATACTAAAAATGTTAAAAGTCAGAGGTAATGTACCTGTACTAGAGGGGTCTAATATCAGTAAACTGAACCATTGATTAGTAATTAAGTACTAGAAATTAACAGTCACTAGTAATCCAACCAATAATTGTATTCTCTTTGTTACCTAATACTTCTGGCTTACATCACAGTCCTTATATATTAAGTAATTCAAAACACTAAAATCTCTTAGATATTATTTTAATATATAGAGACTTGATAGTAAACTGGCTTAAATCAACTCGGGGAACACTATAAGGAGGAACTACAACCCCCCCCCCCCCCCCACACACACACACAAGACTAGTCTGTTTGTTGTAAGCAAGATTTTCTTCCGGATCCCCATTTTAGATTCATTCTTACCAACAAATTTCTCATTATACTACTAGCCCCCTCCCCCTCAGCCCCCACCCCTCCACCACACTTCCCTCTCTTGTCACAAATCTGTGAAACGTTAAAATACAAGTAATCCACTTGATCAATATTTTTTTTAATTCTTATGTAAAAATCGTACCTTTAATATTCCTTAATCTTGATTCTTCTGGTATTATGTCTGGCTTGATCGATGACGGCAGTTTACAGTTATGAAGTCTTCAAAGGTAAAAAAGCAGGGAAAGTAAATATGAAATATTTATAAATAAATGAATATCTGATGTCATCATTGTAATAAATAACATGGAGGTCAATGAATATGCCTTTTCCTTCATTTTGGTAAAAGAGCTTATAAAAGAGATTAAAAAGTTTTAAGTATCAGCCACTAGTTATGATGGTCAAACAACCCATCAACCACCCCTCCTTACGCCTTACGCCCTCCCATTAACATTTGATGAATGTTTTTATTTTAACTATTTATATTTATTAATAAAAGTTGCATAAGTCTTGCAAATATTCTTCATTTTATAACAAATAAAAGTATTTGAAAATAAACAATTTAAGTTTTTGTATTCTATGTACTTGAAATTCTTCCCATCTTTCGTTTGTTTTTAAGTAGTACTTTATCTTTATTTGTTTATTGTAGTTTTATTTCGTTTATAAGTTCTTATGTTATTTGTTGTTCAAACTAAACTGCAAAGCATCCCCCACCCACCGAATCACCTTGTTTCATCATAATGTATGGAAAAGCCTTACAAGGTGTTGTAAATAGACTTTCAGTAATGGAATAAAACATCAATATATTCACCAGCTTAAAAATACTTCCAAATATTGCAACATTTAAAACCGCACGTCTCATCACTGCACAATATCATTACCTAATACCCTCCTTTATACCCCATACACACACCCTCTGACTACCCCTCCTCCCCTATTACCCACATATTATCAGCCAAGGCCTGTCACGATGTTTTCCCCTTACCTTAGTGTCTTGAATCTTGGTGACTTTATTCCATAGTTTATCAATCCGATCACTTCTTCCTCTGTAAATTCTTGATTCTTTCTTCCGTCATTGATGGATATCTTCTCTAATGATGATATGCTCGATAAACTAAGACCGGACTCAAGTCTGATATCTTCTCCGTCAAATCCACTGAAGGACCATGTTAGGTATAGACCAGATATTGGAATCTGAAGAATAGGAAAGAAAGATCACAGTTAACTTATCTTATAGTTCATCTATTGCTGGAGAAATACGCCTGACGAGTATTTCACGTATATGGAATAGAAAACAAAATTATTAATAAAACTAGAAATTAATCATTAATTTCTTCATTTAAGTTTTACATAAACTTTAGGAGTTTTATTTCATTTAAAGTATAAATTAAAAAACAAAAAACGCAGTCACTTGTTCAAACTTGCCAAACTTAGCAGTCAAGCAAATGGATTATATTGATGATTTTATTAAAACTAATTCAGCAATTCAGGTAACAATGCAATAAAATATAATTATCATTTGTCCGTAATATAATATTTTGCCCATACATTTAATATTTCTGTGGTTGTCATAATTTAACTATTTTTTTTATCCGTCAGTGCATTTATACATTCCTAGAGGAGACTTGACAATGTTCCTCCCGTGAGTGATCCACTACAAATGACCTTCCTTCTCGGGAGATAGAGCGCATCCCGATGTACGTGTGTTTAACGCATATATCCGATTTGCAATCAATTTCATAGTAATCAAGATGAAATGGTTTCTAATCATTGTATGTATGTATGTATGTATGTATGTATGTATGTATGTATGTATGTATGTATGTATGTATGTATGTATGTATGTATGTATGTATGTATGTATGTATGTATGTATGTATGTATGTATGTATGTATGTATGTATGTATGTATGTATGTATGTATGTATGTATGTATGTATGTATGTATGTATGTATGTATGTATGTATGTATGTATGTATGTATGTATGTATGTATGTATGTATGTATGTATGTATGTATGTATGTATGTATGTATGTATGTATGTATGTATGTATGTATGTATGTATGTATGTATGTATGTATGTATGTATGTATGTATGTATGTATGTATGTATGTATGTATGTATGTATGTATGTATGTATGTATGTATGTATGTATGTATGTATGTATGTATGTATGTATGTATGTATGTATGTATGTATGTATGTATGTATGTATGTATGTATGTATGTATGTATGTATGTATGTATGTATGTATGTATGTATGTATGTATGTATGTATGTATGTATGTATGTATGTATGTATGTATGTATGTATGTATGTATGTATGTATGTATGTATGTATGTATGTATGTATGTATGTATGTATGTATGTATGTATGTATGTATGTATGTATGTATGTATGTATGTATGTATGTATGTATGTATGTATGTATGTATGTATGTATGTATGTATGTATGTATATTAGATCCTCCTGCAAGCAGGAACTCGCGAAGAAGCCTCAATTGGCTTATCAAAGCCGCAAGCTGACCGAAGCCAATCTCTTACATTCATATTTAACGTCCATGATTATGAATTGTTAATTGTCAACAACTCTGTAACTGGACGACATAAATTAATCTGGGAGTGACTCGAACCAGGGACCTTAGGATTGAAAGGCACCGGCGTTAACCACTGAGCTAACACTCCACATTTGTAACGACACAAAGATTATATAGGCCTATATTTATTTGTAACGACACATTTGTAACGACACTCCACATTGTAACGACACAAAGATTATATAGGCCTATATTTATTTCGTGTCGTATATATTTTCCAATCGCCAGCTGACCGACAAACCAGTACTTGTGCAGTAGGCCGGTAGTCGGAAAAACTTGACATTAAACTGTAACCCGGACTCATAAATATTGGCACTGTCCGGTATCATGTGAAGTGGTTAAGAAGTAAGCGTGTGAAAAGTTTTAGATAACAAACTTGAAACAGTTTCTTGTCTTCGCTAAAATACTAACGTTATTTGTTGTACCTAGCCTAGGCCTACAGATTTGAAACAACTAACGCTAGGCTAGTAGGCCTACCAAGTTTACAAATAGTCCTAAGTATTACATCGTCCATAACGATTACCACTATCGGTGCTAGTTATTAAACGAGTAGAAATTTAAACTAGCTGAAAATAGCTTTATTGATTTGATGAGCTTGACACAAGCTATTATTTTATTTGGCTACGTAGGCCAGACGTTGGCTAACTTGAAAACATTATAAGAGGTATACCAACGGCTGACCGGATGTCTATGTTTGAGTACAGCGTTTAAAAATACTTTTTTTTTCTTGTACGCTTAATGAAGCTCATTTTGTAGATCTAATTGTTTTTTTCTTCTTCATCTGACTGTTTCATGTAATTTCTACTCTGCTGATGTTTCCAAGAATGTTTTGACTTCTTCTGGTTCAAATCTCAAGAAGAACGAATGTAGGCCAAGGCTAGTAAAACAAGGACATTTCAGACCTACATGATTACAAAAAGAAGTAATAAGCCTACCTTTCAAATTCATCCAACGATCATTCTTACAAAATGAAACAAAATATATCAACCATGCCTAGGCCTATAATTGTAAACAATTACCGTTATTCAATATAATAACAGCAGCAAACCATACGCGTTGTAATTTCCTTAGCAGTTACTCAGTACACCGTGTACGTGTGAGGAGGCAGCGAACTGAATCTCCACAGAGAGTGTACGTCTACCTGCGTATATGATCAACGCTACCTGTGCGGTTTTGTTTGAATTTGGGAATAGGTGTTTTGTTGTTGTTTGAGTGTATTGGTGTAAGGAAGCCTCCAAATGTTTTAAATTGTTTAGGCTTTTGCTATTCTTCTTCAAGCATTCCTTCTACTGTACCAAATTTCCAAAATTTTCTGTGAAACTTGTTTTGTGTGTTAAATTAAGCCAATATTAGTTAGACGGATGACATTAATTTCCAAAATTAGTCCCAAAACAGAAAAAGGAAAAATCGCCCTATCTTAGATATTCAAATTCAAACACTGGCCTATACCGACGTTTGTGTAGAATTGGCGGCGCACTTCCTAATCACATGTTACGGAGATAAGGGCGTTTAGAAAAGAGAGATGTAGGAACGATAAGCGTGCAATTCTTAACATATAAATATAATCGTCATAACTTGAAAGAACACTAACAGCAGAAAATATTTGTATTCCCCGTTCCTCTCTGTTTCCAACTCTTTTTCTAAGGAACTTTATACTTTTGAAACGTTTGGAGATAAATGAACGGGCTCCTATCGTGTTTGGTTCATAGTCTACCGTACATTCTTGACAGTATAATCACATTGGCTGATAGTAATGGCTTTTTAGGCAAATAATGACGTCACCAGTGGCGTAGATACGTGGGGGCGTGGGGGCGACAGCTTGTCGCCCCCAGTCGCCCCCACTGGGATTTTGGGTGTCAAAAAAAAAATGACATGTGCGAAAAATATATCATTGGTCTCAATGGTCTCAAATCTCCATTATGACCACTCATGAACGACCCTTCGACCGCGGACCGGCAGTAGGCTATAGTTGCTGAAAAACCTGACGTGACATAGCGCATAGGCCGAAAAGTCTACAGTAGTCGCACTGTACTGAAAACGCATGTTAAAGACCGTCGAATAATATAATTCCTGCTCTACAAGACTACAACACACATAATGTTTACTACTGAATCTGTGTGTTCGACTGTTCGGGTAAACTTTGCCTTTGTCACTCTTTTTTAAAATATCCATAATCCCTAACATATAAATAAATACTAATACAAATAGCCAATCGGTATCTTGTAACCAGTGATCAAACAAGCTGTGAGCAATTCTATACCTTTATAGAAACGTGGTTTCCAGGTACTTGAATGCCAAAGAAGATGTTAAAGGTAAAAAATGCTGACATCATACACATGTTTATCAAATCATTGCTCGCGTCATTGCCTCGATACCCTGTTACATTTACAATCGGGTTTTCACTTCTGGGCGAACCCTGATGCTCTTAAAACCGCTAAAAAACCAAATTTTCAAGAGAGGAGACAACACTATCGCTGAGAACTACCGGCCAACAGTGGCGGAGCGTCCAAACAGTCAGGGAGCGGATGTCCCCCCCCCCCCTGACGGACTGAAATGGACTGCTGGCGCCCTTTTCAGCTTTGTAGCACGTTTTACTTATTCGCGATTATTGACTTTTTTTATTGCACTCTCATCTACCTATCGACATTTGTCACATTTTGTTGGTGTAGTTTACTGACAAAATGCTTTAACGTATGGCGGTATTTAATTTATCGGCACTTAATTCTGTTGTACGAAACTCTTTGCAAAAACTGTACGGGGTTTTCAATCTATTTTTTCGAAAACATGAGTACTCACGAAGATACCACAGGGATTGTGATGAAGCGCATGTACTTTCAACACCCATATAAACTTCCGACTTGTCACATATGGCGATGGCACATATTTATTCTTCGTGTAATTAGCAAGGCCCGGAAAGAGTCATTTCCGGCGATCTAGGGAATATCTTTACTCAAAAAAATTCTCTACGCTCCGCGCCAACCTGTGGTGGCGCTCCGCTTAGATAGTGTCGAAAGCGTCCATACAGGCCATTCTCGCCCCCTGACCAATACCCCTAGCTCCGCCACTGCCCGCCAATCAGTCTATCACCCTAATAATATTTCAGACGCAATCTTTGATGTCAGTTTGACATAGATTTCGGTCATTTCAGTATGTTACTTGGCTGAAAGCCCAGTCAATCTTTTTTTATGTTCCACGCGCAATTTGCAGATTTGTCGAAAAATGTCAATGCCGGTGTCAAACTCAAAAAAGATATGTCATGATATTTCAAAGTAACTAACCAGTTTTTTTTCGATTTCACTAAACTATTTGATGTATCATATCAAAACATGGGATCTCAAAATAAAGGATGTTGAGAAAACTTTAGAGCAGCTAAGAAGGCCTGGGAAGTGTCATTTCCAACGATCTAGGAGGCCTTTTTAGCTAAAACTTTTCGGTACGCTGCGCGCCAACTAATGGTGGCGCTCCTCTTAGATAGTAACAAGAAAATGGTCAAGCCCCCCAGAAAATTTTCAAGCCCCCCCAGTGCTCCCCAACTGAAAAAAATCCTGGCTACGCCACTGGACGTCACCCTGTGTTATCGAGGTTTATGTTCTTTGTGTGTTCTTGGGGGGGGGGGTGGGGTGGGGGAGGGGTTAGCTATTAAAAACAGTGATACTCTCGGCTGCGTATAACGGGAGATAGTGTCACGTTTGTGTTAATCACTACTTACTCAGACACTGACACTTGGTTAATAAATAACATTTCATCATCTCAGTCAAATTTGTAGCATTAGATGTAGTATAATATCCGTTGCTTATAATAGACACGTGCTACTCCAATATACCGTTATTATAATGGTTACTGTTGCCTATATAAATGTTTTCACTTAACGTGACAAAAAGTTTAATTGATAAATAATCTAAATAAGTCGCAAGAATCTAATAAACTTGAAGTAGCGATATATATGGCTGTGTTGAATGATAAGTGACTTACGTTGTGACTTGATGCAATTTCAAGGAGCAATTTCGTAGACATCTGGAATTGTTTACTGTCAGTTCTCTTTAGAGACACATTACTCGAACACAGTTGTCGTAAGCTAGTTTGACCCTTAGTCTGGAAATGAAAATAGAATCGTCTTCAAATGAATATAGAACGGATTTCAAATTATAAAACTAATTGTTCCCTTGAGCACATAGGCGTACGGGACCATTTCGGTTTGGGGGGGGGGGAACTTTTGTGCCCGAAAGTTCCCGGGACACTATCTAAGCGGAGCGCCACCATCAGTTGGCGCGTAGCGTACAATAATTTTTTTGGCAAAATATGCCTCTCAGATTGCCGGAAATGGCACTTCTGAGGCCTTGCAAGTTGCATCTAAACATTCTTTATTTTATAATCGCACGTTTAGAAATTTACACTTCCCCAAAAATTTGGTAAATTAGAAGAAGAAAAAATGGTAAAATCACTTTGAAGGGGAAAAATAGGACAGTATATTTTTTAAGCTCCTATTAAGTTACGGTATTTATTATTTTAACACAGTACTCGGCTACCTCCAGAAAAATATTCATTGTAGGCGGGAAAATGTCGCTGTGCCGAGTGAGACTGCAATTTGTCTCACAAAAAAAGTATGAAAAATAACAAAGAATATGATAAACCTGTACTTTTAGGCTTGTAGGCCCTCCCCCCCCCCCCCACCACCATCCAGGAAAAAGAAAATGTTTCTTTTATACACTCATGTCGGGGATGTCCAGGTATACACTTGACTAGTTAGAAAAAAAATGTTTACTGCGTTTTTTTCACTTCAGAGACTGCTAATCTCCATGCATGCATGTCACCACGATTGTGAGCGGCGTTCCCTGTTAATAATTTTGGGCGATAGTGCAAAAAGCGTGGTAGCCCAGATGAGCTGCGCTTACGGTGGTGTTACACGGAAATATTCGGGCATCATGATGCTAAATAAAGAAAATCATTAGGCCTATATTTATATTAATGTCACAAAACACAGAACGCTCTCCACGGAACTTTCGGGCAAAAACATGAACAAGATTCGGGCAAGCCCTTCTGCATATTTATATATATTTTTTTCTCCTCTTAGGCTGCCCGAATTTTTCAGGACTTTTGCCCGAATTTCTTGTCCTCTGGAAATTTGGGGGGGGGGCAGTCTGCCCCCTGCCCCCCGCCTCGTACGCCTATGCTTGAGCATCACAATTTCACATGATATGAACGGTAGGTTAAAGCTGTGAGGTGGAACTGATGATGCCCCATCCCGACAATATTGTATGATTCAAGGATATTAACTTTAATTTACGCTTTGACTTTTGAATGTTTATAACACCTTGTAGACTCTGCTCTATGGTACGGATTCGATTTTAAGCAAATTGAGGGGGGGGGGGGGGGTTGTGATATCCGACTGGTTAGCAGTCTAAGGGAAGGGAAATATATACCTTTCCTCTGAGAAAACTTACGTTTAGGGGGTGCTATTCAAACTGGTGCTACCACCAGTCACGGAACTTAATTTTAATTACTGATTGCATTTATATGACTCTTATTGACATCACATATAGGCTCTATACACTATGTTACGTATTGAAGTTTTTGAGCTGTAGAGGGAGAGAGGACGGGAAAAGGGACAATTAATTATGTTAATAATCGTTTTGTGGGAGTCCGACGGAAGAGGTGTCCCCTCTTCCTGTCAGAAAATGATTATTAGGATAGATGGCTTAGATGCACAAATTTGATGTCATTTTTTTCTCATAATGTTAACAACAAATTTGAATACGACTTTGCTGTGCGTGTGTTATGAAAGACACTTTGGTGGAGGAAATATTTGTTCCCACCCTCCTAATGGCTACAGCCCTATGTATATCAACCATATAACAACAACTAACAATTCATAATGGTATATGTTGGTAGATATACACAGGTGCATGTTATATATTATGATGCAGGTGGGGATGTTATTTTTTTTTATAACTGAAGACAATAACATTTTGATATTGAAGTTTCAATTATACTGAATCAAAGCTAACTAATTTAGCGAGATATCGTTATATATTTGGAAGGGCTAATGAGAAGATGATCACACAGTGCTAACGTATGGGATTGGAAGGGATTATTGGGCTAAGCAAACATTTCGGTTCAAATACTAAGATTTGCAACAATGCCACATGTACCAAATCTTAATTTATGAATATTTTTAATAAATTCAAATTTGTGACTAAACTTTAGTGTCATATAACTTTGGTCGTGCTTCCACCTTTTGCCAATGGATGTTGACGAAATCGACTTAAAGTCTGAGCAACAAAACTAGAAAAAGAGCAAATTAGTTTATAATTAGTACTGTGCATTGTTCTTGGCTAAAAGTAAATGCCAATCAGAATTTGAAACACTTTTAGATTGCTCTTGTTCGCCTAAGTTGCAGGTTTGGATAACAAATAAATGACAGGAAGAGAAATTACACTTATATATTGGGTTACACTGTATCTCATCTCAAGCGATTGCAGATATTCCTTGTATTAGTGTAGCTATTGTAACAAACATCTAGGTTTAGTCTCTGATTGGTCAAGGCGTCCACACAGTGTATGTACGGAAGCAAGTTTCTAGGAGAATATTTCCGGGATCCGTTTTTGTGCATTTTGTTTCGATTATGTGCGTTACGAGAGACTGTATGATAGCTCGCACAGCGTATGACAAAAGCACCATCAGCATTTTTAATTAAGTCAAAAGAGATGTCTATGTCTTAATAGCCTGCGCTGCCCGACACCTGCGGAAAGCCCGAGACCTGTGCAGTGCCCGAGACCTGTGCAGTGCCCGAGACCTGTGCAGTGCCCGAGACCTGTGCAGTGCCCGAGACCTGTGCAGTGCCCGAGACCTGTGCAGTGCCCGACACCTGTGCAGTGCCCGACACCTGTGCAGTGCCCGAGACCTGTGCAGTGCCCGAGACCTGCGCTGCGCGATTGTTGGGTAGCTACAGTCATGGATGGTGCCCGCCCCCAGCACGGCTATGTGTAACATGTACAGTGTTTTATATTGTGTAAAGAACCAGTTGAGAATTACATGTCTATGAAACCTTACACTTTCGATATCTGCTGTCCGGTTTAAAGTCTTGTTTTGTACCATCCCCTTCCTATTACCTTCCCCGCCCCTTTGGTTAGTTCCAAGACAGGGAGTTTCCCACACGTTTTACCTTCTTACCTTCCACAGATACATTCGTTATATTCTAATTTCTAATGATTCCAAGATCACCCCGGTTTAGAAAAGTGTTAGCCTGATGTTACCAACAGAAGGAGAAACAGGGACGTAACGGAAAATGCCTCAGTATTGCTTTACCGCAGCCAACTTGAGGAGGGGAGGACTTGATTTGAGAAAACGGTCCATGTCCCCCTCTCCACTCTGGCGCCTCGACTGGTATCCAACATCATATTGTAGCGGGAAGCTACGAGTTTCCATTGTTATATCTGTTTCATTCCCTAACGGCTACATCTGCTTAGCTCCGCGGAGGCAACGAGAGATGTTTATCCAAAGTGCGAACTGATTACCAAACTTTGTCGTTAAGCTGTATTCCCGTGCTTGGCATAGGCAATCACGACGGTGGGTGTTTATAGTCGACCTTATTGGTCGCAGCTCACTGTATCCTCTGATTGGTCGAAATCTCTTTACAGTTTATAACAGGTGCGTATCCAGGGGGGGGCGTTGGGGGCGCGCGCCCCCCGGGTAAGAGAAAGAGAAGAGAAAAAAAGAGAAGAAAAAAGGAAAAAAGAGGGGAAAAAAGAGGAGAAGGAGAGGAAGGAAGGGAAAAGAAAAAGAAGAAAGAGAGAAAAAGGAGAAAAAGAGGGAGTAAAAGCAAAACGCGAAGACACCGGGAAGAGAAAGAGGAACAGTGACATCATTACAGCGCTGAAGGGTAGCCAGTGACGGATCAATGATTTCGTAAAAGTGTGACTCACCTTACCCCTTACACCGACAACTCCATTTTTTGACGTTTCCATTTTCCTCTCTCACTAATGATCTATATATATATACTATATATGGTCTATCATAACGCGTGTGTAGAATTGTGCTATGAAACCAACTGTGGCTGGTCTCGAACTCGACCGTGTCGTCGGGGAACATGACGCATTTTGGGATGGGGGCGACCGCCCGCCCCCCCCCCATTCAGCATTTTTTAAGTGATAGCGCTAAGTAATTTCAAAATAGAAAGTGCTTAGAGGCAACTTACAAGGCCTGGGAAGTGTCATTTCCAGCGATCTGGGATACATTTTCGGCCAAAATTTGCTTGTACGCTTCGCGCTAACAAATGGTCCTGGGTAGTGCCATTTCCAGCGATCTGGGAGGCATTTTCGGCCAAAATTTTCTTGTACGCTTCGCGCCAACCTATGGTGGCGCTACGCTTAGATAATTTGCCTACAGGCTTCGCCCCCCCCCCCCTTGGCAAATTCCTCGTTACGCGCCTGTTCGAATTTGTAACGCAAACAGCAGATATCACATCATATCAGTGAGCATGAAAATGGCGTTCCAGGATGAAAAGCCTCAAAACTGTCCGACTTGACTGAAAAAATAACCAAAACTTTTCGCGCCCTCAGTCGCGTGCGTTCAACGTGTTCATGTCAATATCATATAAGCAAGCATCGGTTATTACATCGCATGCCATCATGTACCGTACGGTCCGTTAAAATTGCGCAGTATACGGCGGGATGCTAATGTAAACAACGACATGTCTCATGTAGATGTATAAAAAGCATGGAGGTCCAATTATGTCAAAACTCTCTTTTACATTAGTAATGGCGAATTAGGGCCTGCACCCCCGCCGCGCTCAAATGGACTGCTGGCGCCTTTTTCAGCATACCACTTTTTAATTATTCTAGATTATTGACTTTTTTATTGCGTTCTCATCAACTTATTGACATTTGTCACATTTTGTTGGTGTAATTTGGCGATGACACCCTATTCTTCGTTTATCTGCAAATTAGCCAGGCCCGGAAAGGGTCATTTCCTGCGATCTAGGGAGTATCTTTACTCAAAAATTTTCTGTACGCTACGCGCCAACCAGTGGTGGCGCTCCGCTTAGATAGTGTCGAAAGCGCACCTTCAGACCATTCTCGCCATTCCTGACCAATACCCCTAGCTCCGCCACTGCCGCCGCGCCTCCTACGCCTATGTGTGTAGTGTTCGGTTTCGGAAATATCTGCTATTTTTTCATTTCCTTAAACCAAGTTTTATAATAGCCGTTATAACAGGTTTTAATATTTGTACACCAATAAATTAACTGTGTCTGAATTTTCGAAAATTTCTGACCAACATTCTACATCACACTTCCCTCTACTCGTGCAATTTTGACCGGTCTGTTAGGGGTTGAAGGAAGTTTTTTCTATATTGGTTGTACATAGATGAAATTTTGTACAAGATTATGGGTATGTTTTGAAGTGAGTTTATTCACGAGAAATGTGAATTTTCAAATTCTGAACAAATATGGGGCTTAAAACCTTGAAAAGTGGGGCTGACGGGTATTGTGGGCCGCGACGTAGAATCACCTACAAAAGCAAAGACCCACAGGAGATGCGATCAGGTCGAACATGATGTGTGCCGGGTTGACAATCTTCAAAAAGGTTATGGATGGAAAAAAAACTATTAGGAAATACTTGGTTCTCAGGCAAAAAGTGTACATCTGGTTGGTCATTTCAAGCCCGAGAAGTGCCGTTTCCGGTGATCTGGGGGGTTTCAAAACAAGAAATTTTCTTGTACGCTGCGCGCCAACCGATGGTGGCGCTCCGCTTAGATAGTAATTCGCGCCCCCCGGGTTTGAAAATCCTGGATACGCGCCTGTATAAGCAGACGTGTGTTTACAGGTAGGGGAGAGGGTATTTCCGCGGTATTTAAGTAATGTTTTTCTGCATGTTTTGGTCGATTGGGTGCGATAAGACAACCTGTACAATAGCTAGCGCCGAGTATGATAGAAGCACCATCGAATTTTTAATCAAGTAAAAAGATATAGCCTATCTATATTTTCATAGCGCTGTGCAAGCGCCTAAGGATTGCCCGTCACCTGTAGATTGTCCGACAACTGCGGATTGCCCAACACCTGCGGATTGTCCGACACCTGCAGACTGCCCGACACCTGCAGACTGCCCGACGCCTGCGTAGTACCCGAGACCTGTGCAGTGCCCGACCCATGCGCTGCGCGATTGTTGGGCTACTACGGTCGTGGATGATGCCGCTCTTAGCGCGGATATGTGTTCCATATGTGCAGTGTATCAGTGCAGTTGAGAATTGCATGTTTATTAACCTTACACTTTCGATGTCTGCTGTCCAGTTTTGAGTTTTGTTTTTACCATCCCTCTACCGATCCTCCTGCTGGTTTCGAGACAGGTTTTCACCACTAGAATGTGGCGGCTTTACAATATGCATCAAAGCTGTGATTTGTAAACTTGCCAATAAGTTTGCGGTCATTGTTTCGTGTACATAAATATCTATAGAGGAGGGGAGCTCTTCGATCTATCATAATTTGTAAATAATTTAGTTATCATCCACAATAACGTCGTTTAAATTATTCACCTAGCATTGTTCAAATGTTCTAGGGGTAGGAAAGATTCCGAGTTTGACAAGAGTGCGATTGATGAGACCGTACGCATGCGTAAACGCATTCAATGTGGTTACTGGTCAGTTGCGGCATTTCATGTTTCTGTGTATTTCCCCAGGATGGTAATAACTTATTTAAGGTAATTTTAAACGTTTGAATTAATTCTTCCGTAAAAAAAATGCAGAAATAACCTATTTGTACTTTCGGAAATGCATTATTTTGAAGGAGAAATTGCGCTACATTCAAATTTACTGTAAAAAAGTCTTATACGTGAAAACAAAATAATGTGCAAACTCTACAGAAATTCAGAATTTTAGCCGTACAAACCATTTAAATAGATCAAATCAATTTAGTGCAAATATATGGGGGAAATTTCAGATTTGTAGTTCTGTTTTATTTGTTTTGCTCGCTCTGTAACTGTTACGAACTGTTACTTTTATGATGATGTAATGGCCGACAACATTGAGTTTGTCAACCTGTTTTCTGTTATCACAAGATAGTATTATACTTCACTATAATGCCAAACATCCTGGACTAATTTTCTATACAACAAGTTGAAAATATATCTGTGGATTAAAAATATTACAAAAACATTTACTGTAATAAATTACATTTTTTAAGTTAATTTGAGCAGCTAAACTGTATTTGATATGAATTTTAGCAATGACACAAATTGATTAACCATTGACTTAATTAATTACATAATTTAGTATTTAATGGAATTAAAATGCTATGCACTTTACGTGAAGTTGAATACAGCGTTGAAATAAAATTGTCGTGGTTCTCATTGTGATTTTATGTGCATGAAATCAAGGCTTATTAGAAAACCATTTAATTCACAGTAAATTAAATTGTATTTAAGTTCAATTAAAATGTTTGCTACTCGTTTTAATATAACATTAACTTGTATCAGCACCGCATGTTTGATTTTATGTTTATTCGGATTAGATCAAATGACAAAAAGTGAAACTTGTAATGGAAATAAAATTCAAGTAGTATTTTATTTTGTATGTTTTTATTTTGACTATTTCCATGACAACCATATATATACATTGACTAGTGAATTCCGTACGACTTACAGTAGGACGAGTACAAGGTGTTATTGTACCGTCTGACAAAGTGGGTGTTACCTGGATTATCTGTATTGGATTTATCAGGGTTTAAAGATTTGTCGCTAAGCTAAGGAAAAACGTACTCTAATGACAGGATTGCACTCAAGAAAGTATTAAACGACTTACTTCAAGTGTTGTGGCTTCCTTGGAGTTCGACACCCATTTACCTCTGGAAGAATCTAAATGGAAACCATGTTCAGTCGGTGTCCATGAAACTGGAAATAATTTATTATATAAAGATTTTCTTTATAGATCAAGCACGTTAACAAACAAAAATGGTATATATAATTACAAGGTATTGTATTATCATATATTGATATTCTTCGTTGACTTTTACAATATAAATCACCTGTTTAGTATCCCACAAAGGATCACAAACTGTTTGTGATGAGTAACACATTGAGTGTTTTCTATGTTCTCACCTTCAATGTCACGTAACTTCGTTAAAGGAGAAAGAGAACCGACGAGAAGGGACAGAGGTAACAAACAATCAATGAATCTGTAAAATAAAATGTCATTTGTGGGTGGTGAATGTGTTAAATGATTGAGTAATATAACGTTATCCACCCTTTATGAAGTTACTAGTGTAAAGTTATTAATGTATCTGTCATTTAGTGTGTAGACATCAATTACCCATCTAGAAAGTTCAAGAGCACGGTTCTATAATTTGCTGGTTGGTAATTTATCGTTCATTAAGTTAACGCGAATGTAAACATAACAGTATGTGATATGTGATTACTTACGACAATTTCTTCAGCCGTTTGCATTTTAGGGCAAAAGAAAATAAACCTATCACTTGGTCCTGGGTTAATTCTTCCCCCTTGTTTGTGTGTATTTGTAGTTCCTCTAAGGCGGACAATACAGGAACATGGTTTCCATTTTCCAGGATTATGTTATGTTGGTCCGCCGAACTAAATGATGCTAGTCCGAGAAAGGTAATCTTGATTTTAAGGAAAACAAATTATTAGATAACAGTACTTAATAGTCAAAAGCAATATTTGTAACCATCGATGATTGTGAATTAATATGCCAGGGTTACAAAAACAGAGAACATCTCTTCCTACTTTTTTGACAGACAAGATGGTTAATGCAACCCCAAATGATTATATACCAACTAAAAGAACGACAAAATATATAGAAAAGTTAATGTGTGAAATATTTTTTTTTAGTATATCAATGGTATAGAGATGAAACACATTGTTTCCCTTGTTCGGAATCGTATAATCACAATCAATCATTATCAATAATATAATTTACTCCAATTATATATACTTCTCGTTGCAATAGTACAGAGAAAAGTAGAAGCAGTCGTATAGGTTGATAATATACTTGGTGTAACACATGCAGCGTTATGTGTTAAATAATGTTATTCTACAAGAGCTGTATGACATTTGTATCTAGCTAAATATGTTCATTGTACTCACGTCTGGAAGGAAAGATGCAATTGGAACGAGATTCAGTTTGCCAAAGTTAAGATCTATTAGAAATGCGTAATCACAAAGTTGACAGAAGATCAGAATAAAACATAAGAAAGTGTTACTGTTTTATTTAGCATAAATTAACGCTTCTAATAATGTTATATTTATACTCTAAATGGTTTGTCGTTTACGTCTTCGTATTTACTATATATTAGTTAATTGTTTATGGATGCTTCAATTATATCGTTAGATTGCTGATACGGCCATTGTACATTATATGTATTTTCAAGCGTTGAAGGTGATTATTAATATGCATATTGTTGATATTGTAATGGAGTGTTCTTGTGAATCATACACATACCTTCTGGCTGCTGCATAGACTGATCATCACATCTCCCTGTATGAAGCTCGAAGATCGCTTGCACCCGTTTCTGTATCCCAAGGAGATTAAGCGCTTCCAACGCACGCAGAAGAGTCGCGATATCCGTTTCTGTTATTTGCCCTCTCTCCTCCATATAGCGAACCATAAAGTGATTACTACACATCTCATTTTTCAGCGAATCGATTTCCACGGGCGGATAATCAAAGAAGGTTGCGAGTTGCAAAACAATGTCTTTAGTTAGTGTATTAGCTAATTCAGCTTTAAAACTACGAAATCCTGGTAAAATAATAAACAATAACACGAATGTTTCACTAACCGTGTATCCTGGATCAGGTGTAAGAGGACTTATAACTAATTCATGAACAATAAACTCCAGACTTGGTGCATTTAAGTAAAATATAAATTAATTTACGAACCATGTTGTCCGAACCGATCTAAGACAATGGTATAACAAACCAATGTCCCGTTTTATGTACCTCAAAAGTGAAGGATTAGACAAAACCTCAACTGATCGGATCTGGACAGATTATATAATTAACTCGGAGACTGTATAGTACGGGTTTCTCAGTGAATGTTAGGTATAACCATTGGAATATATATTCCAGATGTAATTGACCATTTTTTGCAAAGAGGGGTCGTTTGAACCCCTATCAGTAAAGCCGAAACAGAACCCACCCACCCACCCCCCCCCAAAAAAAAAATACATCCATCCATAGAGCTACATTCTAAAGTAATGACCCACCAATGTATCCAAATGTGACAGAAACTGATTGTTCATATTGGAAACCATGTTTATGTTATTTTATTGATGTGTAATTTCCAATGGCTATACATTATATTGGAATTCAAAAATGACAATCGTACCTCTCGATGACTTTTTCTCGGCTGGTTCTAGATTGGAAGCCATGGTATTTCTGAAATTGTAAATAATGTAGCATGTACATTGACTGCAAATTAGATGAATAGCGGTAAAATTAAGAACATTGCTCTCATAGTTGCTCTCGCCATTTTTTAACTGATTTGTTAGTTCATAGCAAACATTTACAGACATTCAAAGTATGTATCAGTAGTATGGAATAATTTGGTAATTGTATTTTATTCTTCAAAGCGGATTGAAGTTAATTATCACCAAATGAATTTGATCAAATGGTTCCTTGGGGTTGAGGTATGAAAAAAAAATCAGCACATTATGTGGCTACTGCGTTGTCTACAGAAAATTACGAGTTAGTAATGATTCATCGTTTTACAGTAATTCTCACAAATGAGGCTTATGTATTCTCTGTGCACGAGAAAGCAGTATTGTTTATGAAAATATTCCAACACACTTCACTCCAGCTTACTCTGCTCAGCTGAAATCGAGCCGACCGCCGAGACATATGTTCATATAGTTAGTCAGCATGTATATTCTTGTATCTGACCAACTGGTGATCAAGCACGAACAACTGATTTTCATTAACATTCAGGGTTTGTTTAGGCAACATGCAAATTATATCCACTGGATTGATTGATGTTTTTAACCCGGGACAGCTTAAGTCGGTAGACGTCGCACACTTCAGTGGCGGCGGAACCGGGGGAAAAAGTTGAGGGGGCAAATGCATGATAAGCCCCCCCAATATTTACCAAGGCTCCGAAACGTGCATCTGCCCATTTTGCAATGCATACTTGTCGATCTGTCCGATGCACACGATATATACTATATAGGTGTAATAATTTTAGTAATTGCTGGGGGACCCTGGTCCCTCCGCCCGTCCCCTGGCTATAGACCACATTGTCACCCCAACCGCGTCTTCGCGGCCCCGTGAAAAGTGGAAGCAGTGAGTGTGAGTACCGGTAAGCGTAACACAACTTCGTCTTAGGCCAATGACTTGCCTCATTTCAGCCAGTTCTCCAACATCCCCTTACTTAGTGGCGGAGCGTCCATATATACAGTCAGGGGGCGGATCCCCCCCCCCCTCCTGACGGACTCAAATGGACTGCTGGCGCCCTTTTCAGCTTTTCACTACTTTTAACTTATTCGCGATTATTGACTATTTTATTGCGCTCTCATATACCTATTGACATTTGTCATATTCTGTTGGTGTAATTTTCCGACAAAATGGCGACGACACCTATTTATTCTCCGTTTATCTGCAAATTAGCAAGGCCCGGAAAGGGTCATTTCCTGCAATCTAGGGAGTAACTTTACTCAAAAATTTTCTGTACGCTCCGCGCCAACCTGTGGTGGCGCTCCGCTTAGATAGTGTCGAAAGCGCCCCTACAGACTATTCTTGCCCCCCCCCTGACCAATACCCCTAGCTCCGCCACTGCCCTTACTACACTCAAAAACGTCTTTGCGAGTACACTACGAGTAATAGCTACTCTCTTAAAACACCATCGAATATACAAATTACAATGTTTTTACAGACTTTTACGTGCAATCTGAGAAATTGCAGTCTTGAGACCCATATTTTAGGGCTAGGTATTCGTAGCATAAAACACTCGGGAAGTGCCGTTTCCGGCCATCTGGGGGTTTGAAAAAACCCAACATTTTCTTGTACGCTCCGCGCCAACCGATGGTGGCGCTCCGCTTAGATAGTCTCCACACATTAGCCCCCCCAATAATTTTTCCTTTCCGCCGCGCCTGGCACACTTCAATTACCAGTTGTAAAAACGCCACATGTTGGCTATGGTGTTTATATATAGAAGTTTTGCCGAATTACAACTGTCAGTTTCAAATGAGTTGTCGCGTGTTCTTGTGCACCGTCGACCAACTTAATATAACACAGCCTGCGTTATACCCAACAACTGCATGTAGCGAAACATTACAACCTATACTATAATCCAATTCTGTTTTTGTTATATTTGTAATGTAATGTTAACATATCTACTTGGCAAGCAGCAGAACATGCAAAAAGTGGATTTATATAACTTTTAGTTGCATGACAATCACTTTCCTTTGACCAAGTTGGAACCATACGAATTTGATGTTTGGGGAATATTCTCAATTGGCAAACGACAGTTGCTTTCCTTCCAATTCAACATGGATATTTTTGGACGGCAACGCATTTGTCGTTGCTGGATAGGTAAATGATTAAATTCAAAGAAGGCTGCTAAATAAAAGTACCTTATAACAGGATCCAGTAGAAGTAGGCGAATACCACACAGAAACACCTATCATGATGGTACGACAGAGCAGAGAAGAAGACGTTAAACATGTATTGTTCGTTTACTAAATACATTTTCTACTATAATAGAACTGCTTCACTTACCAGTTTATTATTTCTGCCAGGTACTTTCAATAATACAGATTGGGGTGATCAACACTTCTCGCATAACTGATGGAATCTGTAAACCGATAGAAATACAGAAACTCCTGAAATGATTTAATACAGAAAATGGTGTCAGCCTACGTTGGTGTACAACCAAACGTAGTTTTATGACATTTAACAATGTTGAACTTGTAAATATTATAACGAGTCACTCTTATGTTGAGATCGTGTTCGTCATCGTGTTTGTCTTGTTCGTTCAGCCTTTGAAAGTTTGTCACCTTGGCTTTTGTATGTAAGCTCCCATTGGTAACGCTGTAACTAAACTCTTTTGTTACCAAAAGGTGGCACCATAACTTGGTTGGACAAACACGTTTCCAAAGGCCGAGGAGGTGGTAGAGTTGGAGGGGGGGTTGTAAAGTGTTTTTGTTCTCGTGTGTGCCCTTGTGTAAATGTGTGGACAACGATATGTCCCAAAATACTCAGTGCTTATTTGTACGGCGGATGTTCTTGATACGTATTGTGCATGAACCTCACCATGGGATGTAGGCCGTGTATTATGATTTATAGGGTCAGAGGTAAGAGGTACAAAAATAACAACACAATGACAAATACACTTGTACCAAAATGAAGAATTGTGAAACAACATCAAATTCACGTTGGATATTAGACAATCGGTTAATGGGACACTTGTTAATATTGGTCAAAAAGGTCATATGGATGGAATAGACTGTCGTCATTTGTGGTGATGTTTAGTTTTCCATTCAAACCAAGTCATAGGAAGGTTATACATTCAAACGTAAAAAATTGCTGATTATTTGAACCTGTGACCAAATGGCGACCTTGTCTAATACGCCTGAGTGTGTCTGCAAACATAATAGTTTACTCGATTTGAGTGAGACATGCTGTCAAGAATGAAGTGGCAGAAAACCAATTTATAAACTTGGCTATATGTGCAATACAAACGTAGGACACCTTACACTTCCTTATGGTTGAACCATACATAAAGTGAAAATCCTATATGCTAGCACTAATTTGTTACGTTATAAATGCAACGGTTAAAGTTATTGTATCATCATAGAACATGTATCATCCATTAGTTGACGAAATTATGAGAAGTTTGAGATATCGTTTCTTTCCTATCGGTAAAATCTGATGAGCCTTACAAAGATTATTATTCGATTGAGGGGGGAATTCTTCGTCGTTAACGTTATGAATTTCCCCTAAAATATGCCAAAATGAACGTACGGTCTCTCTTTTTCAAGTTCTTAATGGTAACATATTTCACATATTTCATTCTGTAATTTATGAATATGCATGTGGAAGAATGTGTTATTGTGCACTAAGGACAGTAGCTTATACATAAGTCAATGGAACATGGAAGGCAATAGATACCTCAGACACGCTAGCATGTCTGAGACACGGTTAGAATATATGGACAATGACGTTCATTACACTCGGTAAACATAATACTGGTATTATATGTGGCAAACTGTGAAAACGTCGATGGATATTGTTGTTCTATTTCAAGACATCAATTGGATTATTGCTGACTGTTTTTTTTTTCTCTCGAAATAATAAAAAATCACCCCTTCAAGCCGTTTGGAATATACTGCCCAATCAAACTCAATTGGCAGACCAACGAAAAATATAATAAGTTTTGTTTTACAGGTGTTGTAAGCCTTAATACTTACATACATTTTCATACCTCAACTTACTACATAGAGAGACAGTTTTACAATATATATTAGCCTGTGTCTCGCATTTGTTTTTATGCTCAGACGGTTGATCCTAAAATAAGGTAGGTGCGGGCACAGTAACGTCCTCGATCACTTGGCTAGGGTAATCGTGAACTTCCTCCTGCTTTCGTACAGGCACTGCAATGTCATTGTGTAAAGTAGGCTACGATTTGAATGCGTGCCAGATATTGGGGAAATATTAAATAAATAAACAATATCGCTTTTTATAAGTTAGCGAGCAAAAAAACTTGCGTTTTCGGCATTGAATATACGGGTCAGTGAATTTACATAACGTATACGTGTGGTACAGAATGCATCATTGCCAAAGTAGATTTATATTAGGGATAAGCATGTTTGCATTCCCTTCATAGGATTTGATTTCATAGTCACGAACACGCCTAGATTATAACTGGTAGTTTGTTCGTTGTATTCGTGCAATTAGCTCACATGATCATGTTATATAATGAATTAGTATTGGACAGTTACCGGCACCAATCATACTTTCAAAAGCATCCACATTTGATTGAAGCTCTTTGTCTTAAGAGGGAGAGGAGGAGGAATTCAATGGATGAATGTATTACTCTTTACTGTTTGCAAATTGACGGCTGTATCATCCAGAATTAACTGGCTAAACCTGGAAAGTGACATATATCAATGTTCGAAATAATGATGTCAACTCTATCATCTGTGTCTTCATGTTAAATTCGAGATCAACGTAAACTCCATAAACACCTGCATATACCTTACGCTCAGTCTAATGATTTCAGTTAGTAACCTAATTATTTAACTATAGCCACCGATGAAATGTGTGTGAGAGTGAAGAACTTAAATAAATAAAATAAATTGCAAATAGCTGTCAAATCAACTGCATATACAAGTGAAGAATTTATTTGAAAGCAGATGTTGTCAATAAATTTAAACCATTAAGAACTTCACATTAAATAGTTGCAACATTATCTGCAAAGCTCAGTCAAGAACTTATTGTAAAAAGATTTGATCAACTGTAAATACATGAAGTTAAGAATTTAGTTTTCAAATCTTGAAGTGAAAATGTGTTTTTTTCTAAATGGCAACTGCCGATAACCTCTGTATGCAGAGCTTTATTTTAATTACTTTATATGAAAGGAAAGAACTTTATTGTAAATAGCTGTCAATCAATTGTAATTGGAAACGACGAACTTTTTGTTTGTTTGTTAATAGTTGTCGACCAACTGTATAATGAAGAGAATAACGTACAATAGCTAATTTTCGTCATATTCAGGTTCTACTTTCACGGAATAAACCTAACATCTTACTTGAAATGTGTTGTTCGTCATAGGATTTCCATATGAAGAATTTCTGCGAGTTCCAACGTTAAGCTCAATAGGCAACAATAACCTAGTTTGCACCCTGGTTCTTATTTGCAACGTAGACCAGTGCATCGTGTTATAATAGTGCGTCAATTACTGTGTTTTTTTTAGCAGATGTGATGACATTAAAACAACAAACAGACTGGAAAATTGCTTGTATCAGATGATGAAAGATATACATAATGAAACTAACTGCCTTAATTATATTGAATTGTATGTTAGAAGTATATGTTCGAAGTATATGTAAGCATACATAACTGTTACAATTTTTATGTTTGGTGAAAAGGGTAGGCATACATTTGAAATAAAAACACTTAACCTCGGATAGTGTTTATTTTGGTGCTTTGTTTTTGTTTTATTGAGTGGCGTTTTTGTTCCCTTTTGAGTACTAATAAAACAGACTTTGTTGGTAGTATAGAAGTATGCATCGACTCATTGACTATGTATCATTGTCATGTCTTAGCTGGAAAGCAAGGCGTTCTCTAAACATGTAACATTTTTACATATATACAATGTCCATAGCTTGAATGTATTTATCACATGATCACATTTCCGTTTTATTCTCCTTAGTCAGAGCATGTTCGTTGTATCAAGAAGGATTTAAACTTTGATTTTCCAGCTTCTAACGACGTTTCTCTTCCTTAATTCGTTAGATATTTTTAAGAAACGGTTATACGTCTATATCTTTCTACATGTCCTATATACAGTATTTATTCATCAGTACCTTCTAACGGTGTGTTTTATAGGAGGTTGGATTTCTAGTAAGTTTTAATGCGATTGAGTTGTGTAGGCGATAATCCTCCAAGATGCATCTTTTTAGAAAGTTGTTTTCTAAAATATGTTGGCATTGGCTTACGAATGGGATGTTGGCAATTGAAATATTTTTCCTATTCGACAGGCTTTTGTTTGTTTACTGCATCCAGTTTGGCTAATTGTTATTCAAAGATGTTGGCGATGGCAGGTGCCGCATACTCCACAACAAGCAGGACAATATGTGCAAGTGCAAGAGTAATTGTCTGCTGAACTTGTTTATGCACATTGCGTGTATGCACATTGAGTGTACCGAGTATATATACTTGTACATATATAAATCCAATAGTACGTACTTTGGCAGAATAGTTGGCTACATGAGAGAGTGAACAAACCAATGTGAAGACAACATGCATGCTGCGTAGACCTATAACGTGCACAGGCCTTTCTAGGGCTATAGTGGTATTATAAAGTCTATACAGTAATATCATATAATTCCTTGATGAATTTTTGCGTTTTTTCCTTTTATTTTGCGAGATTTATGCCGTTTATTTGTAAGTGACAACACGACCTAGAAGGTTGAAGGAGCCTCCTATCACGGGATGTTCTATACAAAGTGTTAATTGGTCAAATTGGAAGAACACTAGCAAACGATAACTCTTAATTAGAAATTTGCCACAACCAAAACTGGAGCAAAGAAATTTCAAAGTTACCTCCGCCTACTAACACCCAGGCTCGTCGAGATCGAATACCCTCGTCTGCAATCGAATTCTTCTAAACGGGGTAAAATTAAGGGCATGCAAGATACAATATCTAAGCTAATTCTTTATGATCATGCGTGAGAAACCGTAGTAAGTATCTTCCAGGAAAGAATTAAAAAATGTCTGCAGCATTAAATATATTCCAGAATATTACATGACCCTATCGAGGACACTATGTCAGAGAAGTTCTAAAGACGAATGGTAAAAATGAATGAAGTTTTATGCCCTTGCGATCTGGAAGGAATTCAAGGCACGTGATGCGTGCCCGCGCTTCGCGCTTCAAATATAATTATAGATCGCCCTGACTCTAAGCTGAACCCTGACCAATGCACGTTTCTTCAGGCGGAACCATACACAACACAATAATGCCATCGACGACGTTGGCAAGCCCAAAGTAACCACCAATTGAATATTTTGCAGATTAAACAACCATTCTATTATAATCTTCTTAAAGCAAAGGAAATGATAGTCTTCTGAGAAGATTATAGAATCATTTAAAGGAATAACACACGTTAACCGTAGAGCGGTAAACGCATAAACATGGTAGCCTATTTGCAAAGCAGTAGTCTCATAGAACACATATGATGCTGTTGTAAAATGGCATTAAGATGACATCAATGAAAGGCATCAACTAAATAGGTTGACAAAAGTCAAAAGTACCATCGTATGGTAATGTACGAGCCGTTTGAAAGGCATGTAGCACGAATTAGTATATGATGATCTCTGGGTGTTAAATTATAATACAACAGCAACATATATGTTTGCATCAGTTAGGTGACACACTAGCCTACTTTAACGACACAGTATGGACTCATCTTTCACAATGATCATATATGGTGTTAAATATGATGTTCTATGGAAGTCAACAAAGGTGGTCATTATAACGGTCATACACAGATTTGCTTTTACTTCCTGTAAACTATATATAACTACATCTGAACGTTACGAGTCAGTGAATTGAGTACTTTGGGAGTGCAAATATTGGTACGCTTGTATAACTGTAGGTAACAAACCTATATGGCAGACGGAAATGCGCTTGTGTAAGTGTCCTCAACTACATGCCTTTGTAAACTTAACGATTGATACTCTATCAGCAATACTAACATAAATTCAGTTTTATTGCATCTCTTTGGTTGGAACGTAAATCAAGTATTCAGTACAAGAGATCCAGTTTTGAATCAAGCCAGTTCGTGAATTTGTGTTAGAGACAACTCTCTAGAAGGTAAAGGTTTGTTTCTAATTTGCTGATATTGTGTTCTACAGTTTTGTTTTTGTCTGATGGTATACTTATTATAGAGGAAACATTCGAGCATCGAACCACACTTCCATAATACCAATTGGACATCCAAATCAAAAACATCACCACGTACCACGGATATTATATACAGAAATTACATAGTGAAACTAGTTCATGCAACAGCAGAGTAGCTCATAACAGATCCAAAAGTTTAAATGCTCTCGTCAACTCATTTCGCCTCTTCACTGTTAATGTAACAGTAATGTTAAATCGAAATGTGTGTTATCCTCCAAGAACTATCTATATACTTTACACTTAATCTAATGGCTTACACAACGACACTGAGCTGAATTGTTTACTGTTTCAATTTCTAACAAACAGTTACCATTTCTGGAAAATGAGTTCCTTTTCGTTTTATGTTGGTTTACAATCTCAACGTGCTATTGACCTCTGACATGCAATGTTCTGGTCACACAATAGCTATAGTTGATAGATGCACTACATTATATAATTTATTATACATCGCAATCAATTTGAGAAATCCACTTCATGTTACGTCACTGCAATTATTATTTTGTTTCTTTCAGCAATGTGCAGCCACTTAAGTTCATTGTTGCAGGTGTGAATACTACCTCAAGAATATCCGTATTTAACGGTCACTGGGAAGGTTTTTCCCGCATGTATAATATTCGTTCATTCAACTCTACCTAAATTGCAAGAATGAATTTTATTGGCGGATCAATGGTTTTCTATGTACTGCTGCTCTTTTAGAATCAGTGTTCTGCTCACACAGTATCTCTGTTTACAAGATTGGACGATATTATATCAGTTGGAGAATCGGGTTCGCTACGATGTACAGTGTCAAATACGAATCCAAAGGAGGATAACATCAATATGGTGATATTAGATGAAATGGTCAAAAATATACCATTCAGTACTTACCCATCGTGTTCCTGTTATTTACATGGAACAAGCCGAACATTTGATCATTAGTCTTAACCGTCTGCACCGTAGCTTCCTAAAGTCTCACAGTTACCCCAAACCTGACAATAGTCCTACAGTGCACTCCATACAAGATTCAGGTATATACTACTGTTTTGAGTTTTCTAGCGGAATTGGGAAAATCTGTTTGATTTAGAGAAATCGTGTTCGTGTTACTTTTTGTTTTTGTAATACTAAATATCTATCTGAGAACTGTACAGCCGCAAATTTCATATAAATTGGTAAACATGACCGTTGTGAATCATCTTCGAAAACAAAACCGTATGCATGTTGTTGTAGCTATACGGTTATGAACTCTTGCTTGTTTCTGTTTGTAGCAGTTCACGTATTGAAGCCAAAATGGTTTATCTTCGGTGGATATTGCTTTTCGTTCCGTTACTTGCTTTTTTCTTTCATATATTGCTGGTATTTGAAAGTCAGTGTTCTGCGCAGACAGTGTCTCTGTTTACGAGATTAAACGACATTGTATTAGCTGGAGAATCGATATCACTCAGATGTTCAGTGTCAGACACGAAACCAGAAGATGACATCATCATGGAGATAACGAATCAAACGGGACAACAGATTACATCAGGTTCAGCGGGACTGGACGATGCTACAGTTTACACCGAACTAACTACTCCATTTGAAATTAGTACAAACCAGACATTCTTTTGCAGCGTTACTTGGGTAGACTTTACTGCTTCCACAAACCTGACGATTTCACCATTACCAATTGAACAGACATATTGTACTTCAAACTACACGGATGGTATCATTGTTGGCCAAACTGTGACTTTAACATGTTATAGTTCTACGTCAGGGGTAGGTTTCATCAGCTGGAGTTCAGATAGTGATATAACATTCGATGAAACGATAGGCCTTGTAAGGACGATGACACAATATAACAGGATAAATGTAAAACCATCTGTTAGTAGAAACGGCAGTGTGTTTACATGTGAACGTGATGGCGTAGCACCAGTAACCGACATAGACCGGTGTACCGTTGGTCCTATTTATGTTTATGAGAAGTTGGATATTTTCATTGATCCAATAACTACTACAACTGATCCAGCTATATTGTATCCAGGACAAGCAAACAATTATACATGCTCATCTTTACCAACTTCATCTGTGCAGTGGTCCATTCCGAAGAAACTGGACGATTCTGGTATTGAGTTCTCTGTGGTAGGATCAATGATAACAGTGCGTGCTACAACTAATACTACATTCATAGGTGATGTCCGTCTGGTTTGTTCAGGTCAAATCCTTGACCAAACAGCTGCAGCAAACATAACGTTAGCAATTATTCCTCTGGAATTACCAACAACACCAGCCTCAAACACAGTTTCAAGTAAACCACCTGGTAATCAATTTCCTGTTGTTTCGTTAATTCCTGTCATAGGGTTTCTCTTATTTGCGTTGTCAATAATATTGGTTCTACTTTACCGGAAACGTAGACATACCGATTCTGAGTTAAATTCCAAATCTATTGCTAATGTAACCTCTTCGGTGAATGTAGCATACGATTATTGCGATATTAACACCGATAGTGTAGCTAGAACCGTTACTTCTAGAGTAATCATATATGAAAACGTGACGGTAGCCTACGAAATTCCAGATGCACGAAGCACGAGGACAATTATTGACGAAGAAGAGAATGAGTCAGTATATTATAACAATCTACAAAAGTTTAATTTTGGGACATATGGGCAAAAAAGGGAGTAATCCGGGAAACTTTGAGAATTCAGCTGTGGTAAAAGCACAAACTACGATGAATGCAATTTAAAATCAATTTCTTATGTAGCAGGTAGGAAAATGTGTTTGGTCTCATACCAGAACAATTATATTTGTTTATATGAAACAATTATCATAATTAATTCATATATTGCTGGATAGCTACGTTGGTAGAGCGCTGTACTAGTAACCAATAGGTCAATCTCGTTCTATCTCGATTCTCGTTCTAGCCATAAATTTCGTTGCTCTTTTCTACGTTATAATTTAATCAGAAATAACTGTTTACCAAATGTAACCCGACGTAAAAAAACTTTTTTTTTTAAGCAGGTGCAGTTTAGCAGTACGTAGACTTGGAAGAGATATTCCATTGTTTTACGTTAATAGCTTAACAAATAAGATGAAACTTTTCTGCATCTTTTGGCCAAAATATGTTCTTATAGGATTTGTCCTCTATGAAAAGCTTTAATTTTAATATGTCGAATAGGGTGATGAATTACTTTAAGTGTATTTATGATATATATTTATCAGTCTTTAGTAAACAGGACTAATTAAATGTTCTCAGCCTGTATAAGAAAGTTTATTTTCATTCTCTTCAGTCGGATCAGGTTTCATCGTTTGACTGGCATATCCAGTGCCCTGGCAGTATTTCTATACATTAAATTCTTTATCGTACAAAAAGAAAGTGATATTTTTCGTTCTTCTTTTAAGAATTCCTTTTCTTAGCTGTGGAAAAGCAGCAATATTCCTACTGTTTCCATTTTGATAGTTTTGCAAAAACGTATCTATAAAAAACTTGAACCTTGCAGAATCGGTCTAAACAAATTCAGAGAATCCTGCGACGCTCAGAATTTGAAGTTGGTCATTATGGTAACGCTCAATATTGTACACCATTGATAATTTGTGCGAAAATGGTACTGAAATTTTCGTCCAACCTTATACCATTGGTGACGATGTAACTAAACTCGGTGGTTTTAATGTGCATTTGTCACCAAAAGGTGGCACCATAACATGATTGGACATGCACGTTTCCAAAGGCCGAGGAGGTGGTAGGGTTGGGGGGGGGGGTGTTGTAAAGTGTCTTTATGCTCGTGTGTGGCCTTGTGTATATGTGTGAGCAACGATATGTCCCAAACAGCTCAGTGCTCATTAGTACGGCGGATGTTCTTGATGCGCATTGTGCGTGAGCCTCACCATGGGATATAGGCCGTGAATTAGGATTAATAGGGTCAAGGGTAAGAGGTAGAAAAACAACAAAACAATGACTAATACGCTTGTACCAAAATGAAGAATTGTGAAACAACTTCAAACTCACGTTGGATATTAGACACCCGGTTAATGGGACACTTGTTAATATTGGTCAAAAAGGTCATATGAATGGAATAGACTGTCGTCATTTGTGGTGATGTTTAGTTTTCCATTCAAACCAAGTCATAGGAAGGTAATAAATTCCAACGTAAACAAATCGCTGATTATTTTGAACATGTGACCAAATGGGCGACTTTGTCTAAATCGCCTGAGTGTATCCGCAATTATACTAGTTTATTCGATTTGAGTGAGACATGCTGTCAACAAGGAAGTGACAGAAAATTTAAGCTTCATTGATTTTCGTCGAAAACGGTTGTTGGTTTTACTAATCTTGGCAGGCTATATGTGCAATACAAACGTAACGATACCTTACACTTCCTTATCGTTGAACCATACATATAGTAAGAATCCTATACGCTACCGCTTTGGTACGTTATCAACGCAACTGTTATAGATAATTTGTCAACATGGAACATGTATCATTCATCAGAACACGAAATATGAGAAGTTTGAGATATCGTTTCTTTCCTATCGGTAAAATCTGATGAGCCTTACAAAGATTATCATTCGATTGAGAGGGGAATTCTTCGTCGTTAACGTTATTAATTTCCCCTAAAATTTGCCAAAGAGGCATAAACATAAGGAACGTAAAGTCTCTTTTTTTCAAGTTCTTAATGGTAACATATTTCACAGATTTTCTTCTGTAATTTATGAATATGCATGTGAAAGAATGTGTCATACATAAGTCAATGGAACATGGAAGGCAATAGATACCTCAGAAAAGACGTGCAAACAAACCGCTAGCATGTCTGTGGCACGGTTATTATTAATGGACAATGACATCCACTACACTTGGTAAACACTATACTAGTATTAGATGTGGCAAACAGTGAAAACGTCGATAGATATTGTTATTTCTATTTCAAAACATCAGTTGGATTATTGCCGACTGATATTTTTCTCTCGAAATAACCAAACCTTACTCCTTCAAGCCTTTTGGAATATACTGCCCAATCAAACTCAATTGGCAGACCAAAAAAAAGTACTTTGTTTGTATAGGTATTGTAAGCCTACATACTTTGGTACATTTTGGTACCTCAACTTACTACTTAGAGAGACAGTTTTACAATATATATTAGCCTGTATCTCGCATTTGTTTTTATGCTCAGTCGGTTGATCCTAGATGATGGGGCAGGGCGGGCATATAGTAACGTCCTCATTTGGCTAAGGCAATCGTGAACTTCCTCCTGCTTTTGTACAGGCATTGCAATGTCATTGTTATCAGTAGGTTACGAATTGCAGGCATTGGATATTCGGGTCAGTGAATTTACATAACGTAGACCTATACGTGGTGCAGAATGCATCAATGCCATATTAGTGATAAATATGTTTGCACTTCCTTCATAGGATTTGACTACCTAGTCCCGATAACAACTGGTAGTTTGTTCGTTGTATTGGTGCAATAAGCTCACATGATCATGTTGTATTATATAATTAGTATTAGACAGTTACAAGCACCAATAATACTTTCAAAAGCATCCGTATTTGACTGAAACTCTTTGACTTAAGTGGAGGAGTAAGAGGAGGAATGTATTACCCTTCAGTGCTTGCAAATTGACATATGTAGCATCCAGTATGTACTGAATGAAACCGAAAAGTGATATATACTGTAAATGTTCGAAATAATGATGTCAACTCTATACGTGCCTACATGTTTGTTTTAGAGGGAGCTGGATTCGAGACCAGTGTATACACCTGCATATACATTACGCTCAGTCTACAGACTTCAGTTAATAACTGAATTATTCAACTACCTTATATCAACTGTATATGGGAGTGACGAACTTAAATAAATAATATAAATAATATAAAATAAATTGCAAACAGCTGTCAATACAACTGCAGTGCATATACAAGCGAATAATTTATTTGAAAGCGGCTGTTGTCAATCAATTGTTGAAAACTTCAAGAACCTCATCACTTTAAATAGTTGCAACATTATGTGCAAAGTTTAGTCAAAAACTGTATTGTAAAAGGAATCGATCAACTGTAAATACATGAAATTAAGAAGTTAATTTGAAATATTGAAGTGAAAATGACCTTTTTCTATATGTCAACTGCCCATCACCTCTGTATGTAGAGCTTAATTTTAAATAGGTTGCCAAATCAAAACTTAAATAGCTGTTGACCAACTTTATACGGAAGAAAAGAACTTTATTGTAAATAGCTGTAGATCAACTTTTTTGTTTGTTTCTTAATAGTTGTCGACCAACCGTATAATTAAGAGAATAACGTACAATAGCTGATTTTCTTCATATTCAGGTTTTACTTTTCACGGAATAAACCGAACATCTTACTTGAAATATGTTGTTCGTCATAGGAGTTCCATATGAAGGATTTTCGTGAGATCCAACGTTAAGCGTTCATAGGAAAGCCTTATAGGTGCACTTACTGTGTTTATTAATACAATAAAAACTTGAATTGAAGTTTAAAGTAAATGTGATGACATTAATAAACAAACAGACTGGGTAATTTCTCTCCAAGCTTGTATCAGATGATGAAAGCTATACAAAAGAAACAAACGGCCTTAATTGTATAGATCTATATGTTAGAAGTATATGATAGAAGTATATGTTAGAAGTATATGTTAGAAGTATATGTTATTATACAAATAATGAATGGTTATGAGAGCAATAGTGCAAATATTTCATGAGTTGAAAGATGGAATGTTCCATTCAACGAGGCGCAGCCGTGTTGAATGGAACAAATTACATCTTTCAACGAATGAAGTATTTGCACTTTTGCACGAATAAAAACCATTCATTATTTGTTTTATACAACACCTTCAAAATTGGATATTTCCATTGCTCTCATAGAGCGGATTTTTGTTAGAGTAACACTACCATCGGTGTGTGTAACTCATGTTGTATTAAGATGGGTAAAATGCACTCATGCAACAGATTGTTTTGAACAGACAGGTTTCTCTGCTCTCTTACCATTCAAAAAAAGTGCTACCAAAAAAGTATAACCCATGGTTCTATTTTATATAATAGAACATAGCGGATTTTGCATGCAATCAACGAGCAATTGGCCAATCAAATGACCAGAATACAATTAGGTGTTGTATAAAAGTATATGTTTGATGTAAATATGTTAGATGTATATATGTTAGATTTATAAATGTAAGAAGTATATGTTAGAAGTATATGTTAGAAGTATAATCAAGCATATTTAGCTGTTGATTTTGTTTCATGTTTGGTGAACAGGGTAGTCAGATGACACATTCAACTCAGATAATGTTTTATGCGGTGTTTTGTTTTTGTTTTATTGAGTAGCGTTTTTGTTCCCTTTTGAGAACTAATAAAACATACGTTGTTGGTAGTAGAAGTATGCATCGACTCATTGAATATTTATTATTGTCATGTCTTAGATGGAGAGAAAGGCGTTCTCTAAACATGTAACATTTTTAAATATATATATAACGTCCATAGTTTGAATGTATTTATCATAAGATCACATGTCCATGTCTTTCTCCTCGGTCAGAGCATGTTCGTTGTAACAAGAAGGATTTAACATTTGATTTCCCAGCTTCTAAAGACGTTTCTCTTCCTTAATTCGTTAGATATTTTCAAGAAACGATTATGCGTCAATATATTTCTACATGTCCTATATATTTATTCATCATTACCTTCTAACGGTGTGTTTTATAGAAGGTTGGATTTCTAGTAAGTTTTACTGCGATTGAGTTGTGTATAGGCGTTGATCCTCCTAAGTTGCATCTATTTATGGAGTTCTTAGATGTTGAGGCATTGGCTTACGGACGGGATGTTGGCAATTGAAATATTTTTCCTATTCGACAGGCTTTTGTTTGTATAATGCATCAAGTTTGGCAAATTTTTATTCAAAGCGTATATGCACATTGCGTGTACCGAGTATATTAACTTGTACATATATCAATCTAACAGCACGTACTTTGGCAGAATAGTTGGCTACATGAGAGAGAGAACAAACCAATGTGAAGACAACATGCATGCTGCGTAGACCTATAACGTTTAAAAGCCTTTCTAGGGCTAAGACGAGAGTCGCCTATAGTGGTATTATAAAGTCTATACAGTAATATCATATCATCCCTTGATGAATTTTTGCGTTTTTTCCTTTTATTTTGCGAGATTTATGCCGTTTATTTGTAAGTGGCAACACGACCTGGAAGGTTAAGGGGACTCCTATGACGGGATGTTCTTTTAATTGGTCAAATTGAAAGAACACTAGCAAGAAATAACTCTTAACTAGAAATTTGCCACAACCAAAACTGGAGCAAAGAAATTTCCAACTTACCTCCAAGCACCCAGGCTCGTCGAGATCGAATACTCGCGTCTGTAATCTAATTGTTTTAAACAGAGTAAAATTAAGGACATGTAAGATACAATATCTTAGCTAATTCTTTATGATCATGCGTGAGAAACCGTAGTAAATATCTTCCAGGAAAGCATTAAAATATGTCTGCAACATTAAATATATTCCAGACTATTACATAAACGAGGACACTATGTCAGAGAAGTTCTAAAAACGAATGGTAAAAATGAATGAAATTTAATGCCCTTGAGGTCTGGAAGGAACTCAAAGCACGTGATGCGTTCACGTGCTTCACGCTTTATAATTATAGATCGCTCTGACCCTATTATAGCTGAACTCTGACCAATGCACGTTTCTTCAGGTGGAACTATACACAGCAACAATGCCACCGACGACGTTGGCAAGCCCAAAGTATCCACCAATTGAATGTTTTGCAGATTAAACAACCATTCTATTATAATCTTCTTAAAGCAAAGGAAATGATAGTCTTTTGAGAAGATTATAGAATCATTTAAAGGAATAACACACGTTAACCGTAGAGCGGTAAACGCATAAACATGGTAGCCTATTTGCAAAGCAGTAGTCTCATAGAACACATATGATGCTGTTGTAAAATGGCATTAAGATGACATCAATGAAAGGCATCAACTAAATAGGTTGACAAAAGTCAAAAGTACCATCGTATGGTAATGTACGAGCCGTTTGAAAGGCATGTAGCACGAATTAGTATATGATGATCTCTGGGTGTTAAATTATAATACAACAGCAACATATATGTTTGCATCAGTTAGGTGACACACTAGCCTACTTTAACGACACAGTATGGACTCATCTTTCACAATGATCATATATGGTGTTACATATGATGTTCTATGGAAGTCAACAAAGGTGGTCATTATAACGGTCATACACAGATTTGCTTTTACTTCCTGTAAACTATATATAACTACATCTGAACGTTACGAGTCAGTGGATTGAGTACTTTGGGAGTGCAAATATTGGTACGCTTGTATAACTGTAGGTAACAAACCTATATGGCAGACGGAAATGCGCTTGTGTAAGTGTCCTCAACTACATGCCTTTGTAAACTTAACGATTGATACTCTATCAGCAATACTAACATAAATTCAGTTTTATTGCATTTCTTTCGTTGGAACGTAAATCAAGTATTCAGTACAAGAGATCCAGTTTTGAATCAAGACAGTTCGTGAATTTGTGTTAGAGACAACTCTCTAGAAGGTAAAGGTTTGTTTCTAATTTGCTGATATTGTGTTCTACAGTTTTGTTTTTGTCTTATGGTATACTTATTATAGAGGAAACATTCGAGCATCGAACCACACTTCCATAATACCAATTTGACAAAAACATCACCACGTACCACGGATATTATATACAGAAATTACATAGTGAAACTAGTTCATGCAACAGCAGAGTAGCTCATAACAGATCCAAAAGTTTAAAGGCTCTCGTCAACTCATTTCTCCTCTTCACTGTTAATGTAACAGTAATGTTAAATCGAAATGTGTGTTATCCTCCAAGAACTATCTATATACTTTACACTTAAACTAATGGCTTACACAACGACACTGAGCTGAATTGTTTACTGTTTCAATTTCTAACAAAAAGTTACCATTTCTGGAAAATGAGTTCCTTTTCGTTTTATGTTGGTTTACAATCTCAACGTGCTATTGACCTCTGACATGCAATGTTCTGGTCACACAATAGCTATAGTTGATAGATGCACTACATTATATAATTTATTATACATCGCCATCAATTTGAGAAATCCACTTCATGATACGTCACTGCAATTATTATTTTGTTTCTTTCAGCAATGTGCAGCCACTTAAGTTCATTGTTGCAGGTGTGAATAATACCTCGAGAATATCCGTATTTAACGTTCACTGGAAAGGTTTTTTCCCGCATGTATATTATTCGTTCATTCAACTCTACTTAAATTGCGAGAATGAATTTTATTGGAGGATCAATGGTTTTCTATGTACTGCTGCTCTTTTAGAATCAGTGTTCTGCTCACACAGTATCTCTGTTTACAAGATTGGACGATATTATATCAGCTGGAGAATCGGTTTCGCTACGATGTACGGTATCAAATACGAATCCAAAGGAGGATAACATCAATATGGTGATATTAGATGAAATGGTCAAAAATATACCATTCAGTACTTACCCATCGTGTTCCTGTTATTTACATGGAACAAGCCGAACATTTGATCATTAGTCTTAACCGTATGCACCGTAACTTCCTAAAGTCTCACAGTTACCCCAAACCTGACAATAGTCCTACAGTGCACTCCATACAAGATTCAGCTATATACTACTGTTTTGAGTTTTCTAGCGGAATTGGGAAAATCTGTTTATTTAGAGAAATCGTGTTCGTGTTATATTTTGTTTTTGTAATACTAAATATCTATCTGAGAACTATACAGCCGCAAATTTCATATAAATTGGTAAACATGACCGTTGTGAATCATCTTCGAAAACAAAACCGTATGCATGTTGTTGTAGCTATACGGTTATGAACTCTTGCTTGTTTCTGTTTGTAGCAGTTCACGTATTGAAGCCAAAATGGTTTATCTTCGGTGGATATTGCTTTTCGTTCCGTTACTTGCTTATTTCTTTCATCTATTGCTGGTGTTTGAGAGTCAGTGTTCTGCGCAGACAGTGTCTCTGGTTACGAGATCAAACGACATTGTATTAGCTGGAGAATTGATATCACTGAGATGTACAGTGTCAAACACAAGCCCAGAAGATGACATCACCATGGTGATAACAAATGAAACAGGACAACAGATTCCATCAGGTTCAACGGGACTGGACGATGCTACAGTTTACACCGAACAAACTACTTCATTTATAATTAGTACTAACCAGACATTCTTTTGCAAAGTAACTTTGGTAGACTTTACTACTTCCACAAACCTGACAATTTCACCATTACCAATTGAACAGACATATTGTACTTCAAACTACACGGATGGTATCATTGTTGGACAAACCGTGACTTTAAAATGTTATAGTTCTACGTCAGTGGTAGGGTCCATTAGCTGGAGTTCAGATAGTAATACAACATTCGATGAAATAACAGACCTTGTTTGGACGATGACACGTTATAACAGGATAAATGTACAATCGTCTGTAAGTCAAAATGGCACTGTGTTTACATGCGAACGTGATGGCGTAGCACCAGTTACCGACATAGACCGGTGTTCCATTGGTCCTATTAATGTTCACGAGGAACTGATTATTTTCATTGATCCAATAGTTACTGCTACTGATCCAGCTATATTGTATCCAGGACAAACAAAGAATTATACATGCTCATCTTTACCAACTTCATCTGTGCAGTGGTCTACTCCGAAGAAACTGAACGATTCTGGTATTGAGTTATCTGTGGTTGGAGCCATGATAACAGTAACTGTCCCTAGTGATAGTAACTTTACAGGTGATGTAGACTTGTTTTGTTCTGGTAACATCCTTACTGAACGTTCTACAGCAAACTTAACGTTGGCCATCAATCCCATGGAATCTGTACCCTTGCTCACATTGGTCAGTTCTCCCGAAAAATCAGCACCAACAACATCAGCCTCTAACACAGGTTCAAGTAAACCACCTGTAAATTCATTTCTTGTTGTTTCGCTAGTCACTGTCATAGGGTTCCTTTTATTTGCGTTGTCAATAATGTTTGTTCTACTTTACCGGAAAAGTAGACATACCGAGTCAAATTCCAAATCTGTTGCTAATGTAACCTCTTCGGTGAATGTAGGCTACGATTATTGCGATATTGATACCGGTGGTGTAACTAGAACCATTACTTCAAACACTGAAGCAACCACAATCTCTGAAAACAGCCCCAACTCGAATAAACAGTATTCTAGAGTAATCATCAATGAAAACGAGTCGGTAGCCTATGAAATTCCAGATGCTAAAATGGGAAACGAAAATCCAAGCAAGAGAACAATTATTGACGAAAAAGGGAATGAGTCAGTATATTACGAATATCTACACAAGTTTAATTTTGAGACAAATGGGCAAAAAGGGAGTAAGCCATGAAAGTATTAGAATTCAGCTGTAGTAAAGCACAAATAAGATGAATGAAATAAAAAAAAATCGTATTTACTCAATCAAACCGTTTTCGAGAACCTATAATCACCGAGCTACATTTATTGGGTCTTTCATGTAGCAGGTAGGAATGGGTTTTCGATCTCATACAAGAACAGTAATATTTTTAATTATATGAACTAATTGCCATAATTAATTCAAATATGAATGGATGGATGGCGAAGTTCGTAGAGCGCAGGTCAATGGTTTCAGTGCCATTCTAGACATAAATTTCGTTCCTTTTTTCCAAGTTATAAGTAAATCAGAAATAATTGTTTGCCAAATGTTCGACGTAAAAAGAAAATGCTGTTAGTAGTTGCAGTTTAACAGTACGTAGACTTGAACGAGATATTCCGTTGTCTAAAGTTGATAGCTTAACCAATAAGCTGCATATTTCGGCCAAAACATGTTCCTATAGCATTTGTCCTACAGAAAAAGCTTTAAACTTAAGATTTCGAATATGGTAATGTGGAATTTAGATCATATATAAATAAGGTCTGAGTGCAAGTTTGTTCAAAAAGGTACTTGCATCTTTGTGTAAGTTTAAAGGGGACTAGGGGTTCACCCCGACACACCCTTGCAATCATACATGGTGTCTTTGATATGTGGTTTTGAATTATTTTAAATGTTTTTATGATATAAATTTATTAGTCTTCAGTAAACAGGACTTATTAACTGTTCTAAGCCTGTGTAGGATAGTTTATTTTCATTCTCTTCAGTCGGATCAGGTTTGGTGTATTTTTTCGTCATATTTCTGTATCTATTTATTAAACAGGTTACATCGTTGGAGTGCCATAAGTAATTTTAAAGGGGACTGGGGGCTCACTCCGACACACCCCTGTAATCATACATGATGTCTTTGATATGTGGTTTTGAATTTTGTTGATGATTTTATTCGAACTTGAAGCTGGTCTTTATGGTAGCGCTCACTTTTGTACTCCATTGATAATTGTGCGAATGTGGTACTGCAATTGTCGTCCAACCTTACACCATTGGTGACGCTGCAACTAAACTCTGAGGTTTAATGTGCAATTGTTACCAAAAGGTGGCACCATACTATGGTTGGACATGCACTTTTCCAAATGCCAATGCGGTGGTAGGGTTGGGGTGGGGGTTGTTAAGTGTTTCATATGCTCGTCGGTGTGGCCTTGTGTATATGTGTGAACAACTATATGTCCCAAAATGCTCAGTGCTCATTGGTACGGCGGATGTTCTTGATACGCATTGTGCATGAGGCTCACTATGGGATGTAGGCCGTGAATTATGATTTATAGGTAAGAGGTACAAAAACAACAAAACATTGACAAATACGCTTGTACCAAAATGAAGAATTGTGAACAACCTCAAATTCACGTTTCATATTAGACAAACGGTTAATGGGACACTTGTTAATATTGGTCAAAAAGGTCATATGAATGGAATAGACTGTCGTCATTTGTGGTGATGTTTAGTTTTCCATTCAAACCAAGTCATAGGAAGGTTATACATTCAAACGTAAAAAATCGCTGATTATTTTTAACCTGTGATCAATTGGCGACTTTGTCTAATACGCCTGAGTGTATCCGCAAATAAAATAGTTTACTCGATTTGAATGAGACATGCTGTCAACAAGGAAGTGACAGAAAACGAATTTAAGCTTAATTGATTTTCGTCGAAAAACGGTTGTTGGTTTCATTGTACGGAATGTATTCTTGGCTATTTGTGCAATACAAACGTAACGATACCTTACACTTCCTTATCGTTGAACCATACATATAGTGCGAATCCTATACGCTAGCGCTAAATCGGTACGTTATAAATGCAACGGTTACCGTTATTATGTCAACATGGAACATGTATCATCAATCAGTAGACGAAATTATGATGAGTTGGGGATATCGTTTCTTTCCTATCGGTAAAATCTCATGAGCCTTACAAAGATTATAACATTATTCGATTAAGAGGAGAATTCTTTTCCATTAACGCCATTAATATTCCCTAACACGTGCCAAAGAGGCACAAATATAACGAACGTACAGTCTCTTTGTAATCTAGTTCTTAATGGTTACATATTTCACATATATTCTTTTTGGTAATTTATGAATATTCATGAGGAAGAATGTGTTATCGTGCAATAAGGACATTTAGCCTATACATTAGTCAATGGAATATTGAAAGAAATTGATACCTCAGAAAAGACATGCAAACAAACCGCTAGCATGTCTGAGGCACGGTTATCATAAATGGACAATGGCGTCCTTTACACTCGGTAAACATTATACTGGTATTAGATGAGACAAACAGTGAAAAATGTCGCTGGATAATGTTTTGATATTGCAGACCAAGGATATTTTTTTAACATGTGTTGTTAGCCTCAATACTTTTACATATTTTGATATATCAACTTACTATTCAGAGAGACAGTTTTACAATAAATATCAGCCTTTATCTTGCTTTTTTATGTTCAATCGTTTGATCCTAGAATGGGGCAGGGGCAGGCATGATAACGTCCTCATTTAGCTAAGGCAATCGTGAACTTCCTCCTGCTGTTGTACAGGCACTGCAATGTCATTGTTATCAATAGGTTTCGAGTTGTAGGCATTGCATATTCGGGTCAGTGAATTTACATAACGTAGGCCTGTACGTGGTGCAGAAGGCATCAATGCCATATTAGTGATAACTATGTTAACACTCCTGTCATAAGATTTGACTACCTAGTCACGATTATAACTGGTAGTTTATCTGTTTTATTGGTGCAATAAGCTCACAATATCATTTATATGATGTAATAGTTTTAGACAGTTACCGGCACCAATCATACTTTCAAAAGCATCCACATTTGATTGAAGCTCTTTGACTTAGGAGGAGGAGGAGGAGGAGGAGGAGTAGGAGAAGGAGGAGGAGGAATTCAATGGAGGAATATGCTTCTCTTTACTGTTTGCAAATTGAAAGATGTATCATCCAGAATTTACTGGCTAAAACCGGAAAGTGACACATATCAAAGCTCGAAATAATGATTTCAATTCTTTATCTGTGTTTCCATGTTAAATTCGAGATCAATGTAAACTTTACAAACACTTGCATATACTTTACGCTCAGTCTAATGATTTCAGTTAGTTTCTTAATTATTTTATAAGCCACCGATGAAATGTGTGTGAGAGTAAAGAACTTAAATAATAAAATAAAATAAATTGCAAATAGCTGTCAAATCAACTGCAACTGCATATACAAGTGAAGAATTTATTGAAAGCAGATGTTGTCAAAAAGTTATCAAATCTTGAAGTGAAAATGTGCTTTTTCTAAATGGCAACTGCCGATCACCTCTGTATGCAGAGCTTAATTTTAATTACTTTATATGAAAGGAACTAACTTCATTGTAAATAGCTGTCAATCAATTGTAATTGGAAACGACGAACTATTTTGTTTGTTTGTAAATAGTTGTCGACCAAATGTTTAATTAAGAGATTAACGTACAATTGCTGATTTTCTTTATATTCAGGTTGTACTTTTCACGGAATAAACCTAAAATCTTACATGAATTTTTTTCCTCATAGGATTACCATATGAAGGGTTCCAGTAAGTTCCAATGTTAAGCCTTAATTGGTAACAATAACCTAGTTTGCACCCTGGTTCTTATTTGCAACGTAGACCAGTGTATCGTGTTATTAAAGTGTGGTACTTGCTGTGTTTTGTTAGTACAATAACAACTTTCTATCAGATGTGATAATCATTAACACAGACTGGATAATTTCTGTCCAAGCTTGTATCAGATGATGAAAACTATACAAAAGGAAACTAACGACCTTAATTTTTTTGAAGTATATGTTAGAAGTATATGTTAGATGTATATATGTTCGAAGTATATGTTAGAAGTATACATGTTAGAAGTATATGTTAGAAGTATATTTTAAATGTATATATGTTAGAAGTATAAGTAAGCATATATAGCTGTTGATTTTTTTTGTTCCGTAAACAGGGTAGTCAGTTAACACACTTAACCTAAGATAATGTTTCATTCGGTGTTTGTTTTTGCTTTTATTGAGTGGTGTTTTCCCCCCTTTTGAGTAATAATAAAACAGACATTGATGGTAGTAAAAGTATGCATCGACTCATTGAATATTTATTATTGTCTTAGATGGAGAGCAAGGCGTTCTTTAAAAATGTAACATTTTGAAATATATATAATGTTCATAATTTGAATGTATTTATCATATGATCACATGTCCATTTCATTCTCCTCAGTCAGAGCATGTTATTTGTATCAAGAAGACGTTTCTCTTTCTTAATTCGTTAGATTTTTCAAGAAACGGATATGTGTCTATATCTATCTTATTGTCCTATAGAGTTATTCATCAGTACCTTCTAACGGTGTGTTTTATATAAGGTTGGATGTCTAGTAAGTTGTACTGCGATTGAGTTGTGTAGGCGATGATCCTCCAAGTTGCATCTATTTAGGGGTTGTCTTCTTAGATGTTGAGGCATTGGCCTACGGACGGGATGTTGGCAATCGAAATATTGTCCTATTCTACAGGCTTGTTTGTATACTGCATCCAGTTTGGCAAATTGCTAATCAAAGACGTTGGCGATGGCATGTGCCGCAGACTCCACAACAGGCGGGACAATAGTTGCAAGTGCAAGCGTAACTGTCTATTGAACTTCTTTATGCACATTGCGTGTACCGAGTATATATACTTCTACATATGTAAATCCAAGAGTACGTACTTTGGCAGAACAGCTGGCTACATGAGAGAGGGAACAAACCAATGGAAATGCAACATGCATGCTGCGTATACATATAAAGTGCACAGGCCTTCCTATGCTAAGACGAAAGTCTACTATAGAGGTATTATAAAGTCTATACTTGTTCCACTTTAATTTGGTGAGATTTGTGCCGTTTAGCTGTAAGTGACAACACGACCTAGAAAGTTGAAGCAGGCTCCTATGACGGGCTGTTCTTTACAAACTGTTAATTGGTCAAATTAAACGAACTCTAGCAAAAAGATAACTCTTAATTAGAAATTTGCCACAACCAAAACTGGAGCAAAGAAATTTCCAAGTTACCTCCACCTACTACCACCCAGGCTCGTCGAGATCGAATACCTGCGTCTGCAATCGCATTCTTCTAAACGGTGAAACTTAGGGCATGTAAGATACATATCTCAGCTAATTCTTTATGATCATGCGTGAGACACCGTAGTAAATATCTTCCAGGAAAGCATTAAAAAATGTCCTCAGCATTAAATATATTCCAGATTATTAAATGACCCTATCGAGGACACTATGTCAGAGAAGTTCTAAAAACGAATGGTAAAAATGAATGAAGTTTTATGCCCTTGCGGTCTGGAAGGAATTCAAAGCACGTGATGCGTACACGTGCTTCACGCTTCAATTATAATTATAGATCGCTCTGACCCTAAGCTGAACCCTGACCAATGCACGTTTCTTCAGGCGGAACTATACACAACACAATAATGCCATCGACGACGTTGGCAAGCCCAAAGTAACCACCAATTGAATATTTTGCAGATTAAACAACCATTCTATTATAATCTTCTTAAAGCAAAGGAAATGATAGTCTTCTGAGAAGATTATAGAATCATTTAAAGGAATAACACACGTTAACCGTAGAGCGGTAAACGCATAAACATGGTAGCCTATTTGCAAAGCAGTAGTCTCATAGAACACATATGATGCTGTTGTAAAATGGCATTAAGATGACATCAATGAAAGGCATCAACTAAATAGGTTGACAAAAGTCAAAAGTACCATCGTATGGTAATGTACGAGCCGTTTGAAAGGCATGTAGCACGAATTAGTATATGATGATCTCTGGGTGTTAAATTATAATACAACAGCAACATATATGTTTGCATCAGTTAGGTGACACACTAGCCTACTTTAACGACACAGTATGGACTCATCTTTCACAATGATCATATATGGTGTTAAATATGATGTTCTATGGAAGTCAACAAAGGTGGTCATTATAACGGTCATACACAGATTTGCTTTTACTTCCTGTAAACTATATATAACTACATCTGAACGTTACGAGTCAGTGAATTGAGTACTTTGGGAGTGCAAATATTGGTACGCTTGTATAACTGTAGGTAACAAACCTATATGGCAGACGGAAATGCGCTTGTGTAAGTGTCCTCAACTACATGCCTTTGTAAACTTAACGATTGATACTCTATCAGCAATACTAACATAAATTCAGTTTTATTGCATCTCTTTGGTTGGAACGTAAATCAAGTATTCAGTACAAGAGATCCAGTTTTGAATCAAGCCAGTTCGTGAATTTGTGTTAGAGACAACTCTCTAGAAGGTAAAGGTTTGTTTCTAATTTGCTGATATTGTGTTCTACAGTTTTGTTTTTGTCTGATGGTATACTTATTATAGAGGAAACATTCGAGCATCGAACCACACTTCCATAATACCAATTGGACATCCAAATCAAAAACATCACCACGTACCACGGATATTATATACAGAAATTACATAGTGAAACTAGTTCATGCAACAGCAGAGTAGCTCATAACAGATCCAAAAGTTTAAATGCTCTCGTCAACTCATTTCGCCTCTTCACTGTTAATGTAACAGTAATGTTAAATCGAAATGTGTGTTATCCTCCAAGAACTATCTATATACTTTACACTTAATCTAATGGCTTACACAACGACACTGAGCTGAATTGTTTACTGTTTCAATTTCTAACAAACAGTTACCATTTTTGGAAAATGAGTTCCTTTTCGTTTTATGTTGGTTTACAATCTCAACGTGCTATTGACCTCTGACATGCAATGTTCTGGTCACACAATAGCTATAGTTGATAGATGCACTACATTATATAATTTATTATACATCGCAATCAATTTGAGAAATCCACTTCATGTTACGTCACTGCAATTATTATTTTGTTTCTTTCAGCAATGTGCAGCCACTTAAGTTCATTGTTGCAGGTGTGAATACTACCTCAAGAATATCCGTATTTAACGGTCACTGGGAAGGTTTTTCCCGCATGTATAATATTCGTTTATTCAACTCTACCTAAATTGCAAGAATGAATTTTATTGGCGGATCAATGGTTTTCTATGTACTGCTGCTCTTTTAGAATCAGTGTTCTGCTCACACAGTATCTCTGTTTACAAGATTGGACGATATTATATCAGTTGGAGAATCGGGTTCGCTACGATGTACAGTGTCAAATACGAATCCAAAGGAGGATAACATCAATATGGTGATATTAGATGAAATGGTCAAAAATATACCAATCAGTACTTACCCATCGTGTTCCTGTTATTTACATGGAACAAGCCGAACATTTGATCATTAGTCTTAACCGTCTGCACCGTAACTTCCTAAAGTCTCACAGTTACCCCAAACCTGACAATAGTCCTACAGTGCACTCCATACAAGATTCAGGTATATACTACTGTTTTGAGTTTTCTAGCGGAATTGGGAAAATCTGTTTGATTTAGAGAAATCATGTTCGTGTTATTTTTTGTTTTTGTAATACTAAATATCTATCTGAGAACTGTACAGCCGCAAATTTCATATAAATTGGTAAACATGACCGTTGTGAATCATCTTCGAAAACAAAACCGTATGCATGTTGTTGTAGCTATACGGTTATGAACTCTTGCTTGTTTCTGTTTGTAGCAGTTCACGTATTGAAGCCAAAATGGTTTATCTTCGGTGGATATTGCTTTTCGTTCCGTTACTTGCTTTTTTCTTTCATATATTGCTGGTATTTGAGAGTCAGTGTTCTGCGCAGACAGTGTCTCTGTTTACGAGATTAAACGACATTGTATTAGCTGGAGAATCGATATCACTCAGATGTTCAGTGTCAGACACGAAACCAGAAGATGACATCATCATGGAGATAACGAATCAAACGGGACAACAGATTACATCAGGTTCAGCGGGACTGGACGATGCTACAGTTTACACCGAACTAACTACTCCATTTGAAATTAGTACAAACCAGACATTCTTTTGCAGCGTTACTTGGGTAGACTTTACTGCTTCCACAAACCTGACGATTTCACCATTACCAATTGAACAGACATATTGTACTTCAAACTACACGGATGGTATCATTGTTGGCCAAACTGTGACTTTAACATGTTATAGTTCTACGTCAGGGGTAGGTTTCATCAGCTGGAGTTCAGATAGTGATATAACATTCGATGAAACGATAGGCCTTGTAAGGACGATGACACAATATAACAGGATAAATGTAAAACCATCTGTTAGTAGAAACGGCAGTGTGTTTACATGTGAATGTGATGGCGTAGCACCAGTAACCGACATAGACCGGTGTACCGTTGGTCCTATTTATGTTTATGAGAAGTTGGATATTTTCATTGATCCAATAACTACTACAACTGATCCAGCTATATTGTATCCAGGACAAGCAAACAATTATACATGCTCATCTTTACCAACTTCATCTGTGCAGTGGTCCATTCCGAAGAAACTGGACGATTCTGGTATTGAGTTCTCTGTGGTAGGATCAATGATAACAGTGCGTGTTACAACTAATACTACATTCATAGGTGATGTCCGTCTGGTTTGTTCAGGTCAAATCCTTGACCAAACAGCTGCAGCAAACATAACGTTAGCAATTATTCCTCTGGAATTACCAACAACACCAGCCTCAAACACAGTTTCAAGTAAACCACCTGGTAATCAATTTCCTGTTGTTTCGTTAATCCCTGTCATAGGGTTTCTCTTATTTGCGTTGTCAATAATATTGGTTCTACTTTACCGGAAACGTAGACATACCGATTCTGAGTTAAATTCCAAATCTATTGCTAATGTAACCTCTTCGGTGAATGTAGCATACGATTATTGCGATATTAACACCGATAGTGTAGCTAGAACCGTTACTTCTAGAGTAATCATATATGAAAACGTGACGGTAGCCTACGAAATTCCAGATGCACGAAGCACGAGGACAATTATTGACGAAGAAGAGAATGAGTCAGTATATTATAACAATCTACAAAAGTTTAATTTTGGGACATATGGGCAAAAAAGGGAGTAATCCGGGAAACTTTGAGAATTCAGCTGTGGTAAAAGCACAAACTACGATGAATGCAATTTAAAATCAATTTCTTATGTAGCAGGTAGGAAAATGTGTTTGGTCTCATACCAGAACAATTATATTTGTTTATATGAAACAATTATCATAATTAATTCATATATTGCTGGAGAGCTACGTTGGTAGAGCGCTGTACTAGTAACCAATAGGTCAATCTCGTTCTATCTCGATTCTCGTTCTAGCCATAAATTTCGTTGCTCTTTTCTACGTTATAATTTAATCAGAAATAACTGTTTACCAAATGTAACCCGACGTAAAAAAACTTTTTTTTTTAAGCAGGTGCAGTTTAGCAGTACGTAGACTTGGAAGAGATATTCCATTGTTTTACGTTAATAGCTTAACAAATAAGATGAAACTTTTCTGCATCTTTTGGCCAAAATATGTTCTTATAGGATTTGTCCTCTATGAAAAGCTTTAATTTTAATATGTCGAATAGGGTGATGAATTACTTTAAGTGTATTTATGATATATATTTATCAGTCTTTAGTAAACAGGACTAATTAAATGTTCTCAGCCTGTATAAGAAAGTTTATTTTCATTCTCTTCAGTCGGATCAGGTTTCATCGTTTGACTGGCATATCCAGTGCCCTGGCAGTATTTCTATACATTAAATTCTTTATCGTACAAAAAGAAAGTGATATTTTTCGTTCTTCTTTTAAGAATTCCTTTTCTTAGCTGTGGAAAAGCAGCAATATTCCTACTGTTTCCATTTTGATAGTTTTGCAAAAACGTATCTATAAAAAACTTGAACCTTGCAGAATCGGTCTAAACAAATTCAGAGAATCCTGCGACGCTCAGAATTTGAAGTTGGTCATTATGGTAACGCTCAATATTGTACACCATTGATAATTTGTGCGAAAATGGTACTGAAATTTTCGTCCAACCTTATACCATTGGTGACGATGTAACTAAACTCGGTGGTTTTAATGTGCATTTGTCACCAAAAGGTGGCACCATAACATGATTGGACATGCACGTTTCCAAAGGCCGAGGAGGTGGTAGGGTTGGGGGGGGGGGGTGTTGTAAAGTGTCTTTATGCTCGTGTGTGGCCTTGTGTATATGTGTGAGCAACGATATGTCCCAAACAGCTCAGTGCTCATTAGTACGGCGGATGTTCTTGATGCGCATTGTGCGTGAGCCTCACCATGGGATATAGGCCGTGAATTAGGATTAATAGGGTCAAGGGTAAGAGGTAGAAAAACAACAAAACAATGACTAATACGCTTGTACCAAAATGAAGAATTGTGAAACAACTTCAAACTCACGTTGGATATTAGACACCCGGTTAATGGGACACTTGTTAATATTGGTCAAAAAGGTCATATGAATGGAATAGACTGTCGTCATTTGTGGTGATGTTTAGTTTTCCATTCAAACCAAGTCATAGGAAGGTAATAAATTCCAACGTAAACAAATCGCTGATTATTTTGAACATGTGACCAAATGGGCGACTTTGTCTAAATCGCCTGAGTGTATCCGCAATTATACTAGTTTATTCGATTTGAGTGAGACATGCTGTCAACAAGGAAGTGACAGAAAATTTAAGCTTCATTGATTTTCGTCGAAAACGGTTGTTGGTTTTACTAATCTTGGCAGGCTATATGTGCAATACAAACGTAACGATACCTTACACTTCCTTATCGTTGAACCATACATATAGTAAGAATCCTATACGCTACCGCTTTGGTACGTTATCAACGCAACTGTTATAGATAATTTGTCAACATGGAACATGTATCATTCATCAGAACACGAAATATGAGAAGTTTGAGATATCGTTTCTTTCCTATCGGTAAAATCTGATGAGCCTTACAAAGATTATCATTCGATTGAGAGGGGAATTCTTCGTCGTTAACGTTATTAATTTCCCCTAAAATTTGCCAAAGAGGCATAAACATAAGGAACGTAAAGTCTCTTTTTTTCAAGTTCTTAATGGTAACATATTTCACAGATTTTCTTCTGTAATTTATGAATATGCATGTGAAAGAATGTGTCATACATAAGTCAATGGAACATGGAAGGCAATAGATACCTCAGAAAAGACGTGCAAACAAACCGCTAGCATGTCTGTGGCACGGTTATTATTAATGGACAATGACATCCACTACACTTGGTAAACACTATACTAGTATTAGATGTGGCAAACAGTGAAAACGTCGATAGATATTGTTATTTCTATTTCAAAACATCAGTTGGATTATTGCCGACTGATTTTTTTCTCTCGAAATAACCAAACCTTACTCCTTCAAGCCTTTTGGAATATACTGCCCAATCAAACTCAATTGGCAGACCAAAAAAAAGTACTTTGTTTGTATAGGTATTGTAAGCCTACATACTTTGGTACATTTTGGTACCTCAACTTACTACTTAGAGAGACAGTTTTACAATATATATTAGCCTGTATCTCGCATTTGTTTTTATGCTCAGTCGGTTGATACTAGATGATGGGGCAGGGCGGGCATATAGTAACGTCCTCATTTGGCTAAGGCAATCGTGAACTTCCTCCTGCTTTTGTACAGGCATTGCAATGTCATTGTTATCAGTAGGTTACGAATTGCAGGCATTGGATATTCGGGTCAGTGAATTTACATAACGTAGACCTATACGTGGTGCAGAATGCATCAATGCCATATTAGTGATAAATATGTTTGCACTTCCTTCATAGGATTTGACTACCTAGTCCCGATAACAACTGGTAGTTTGTTCGTTGTATTGGTGCAATAAGCTCACATGATCATGTTGTATTATATAATTAGTATTAGACAGTTACAAGCACCAATAATACTTTCAAAAGCATCCGTATTTGACTGAAACTCTTTGACTTAAGTGGAGGAGTAAGAGGAGGAATGTATTACCCTTCAGTGCTTGCAAATTGACATATGTAGCATCCAGTATGTACTGAATGAAACCGAAAAGTGATATATACTGTAAATGTTCGAAATAATGATGTCAACTCTATACGTGCCTACATGTTTGTTTTAGAGGGAGCTGGATTCGAGACCAGTGTATACACCTGCATATACATTACGCTCAGTCTACAGACTTCAGTTAATAACTGAATTATTCAACTACCTTATATCAACTGTATATGGGAGTGACGAACTTAAATAAATAATATAAATAATATAAAATAAATTGCAAACAGCTGTCAATACAACTGCAGTGCATATACAAGCGAATAATTTATTTGAAAGCGGCTGTTGTCAATCAATTGTTGAAAACTTCAAGAACCTCATCACTTTAAATAGTTGCAACATTATGTGCAAAGTTTAGTCAAAAACTGTATTGTAAAAGGAATCGATCAACTGTAAATACATGAAATTAAGAATTTAATTTGAAATATTGAAGTGAAAATGACCTTTTTCTATATGTCAACTGCCCATCACCTCTGTATGTAGAGCTTAATTTTAAATAGGTTGCCAAATCAAAACTTAAATAGCTGTTGACCAACTTTATACGGAAGAAAAGAACTTTATTGTAAATAGCTGTAGATCAACTTTTTTGTTTGTTTCTTAATAGTTGTCGACCAACCGTATAATTAAGAGAATAACGTACAATAGCTGATTTTCTTCATATTCAGGTTTTACTTTTCACGGAATAAACCGAACATCTTACTTGAAATATGTTGTTCGTCATAGGAGTTCCATATGAAGGATTTTCGTGAGATCCAACGTTAAGCGTTCATAGGAAAGCCTTATAGGTGCACTTACTGTGTTTATTAATACAATAAAAACTTGAATTGAAGTTTAAAGTAAATGTGATGACATTAATAAACAAACAGACTGGGTAATTTCTCTCCAAGCTTGTATCAGATGATGAAAGCTATACAAAAGAAACAAACGGCCTTAATTGTATAGATCTATATGTTAGAAGTATATGATAGAAGTATATGTTAGAAGTATATGTTAGAAGTATATGTTATTATACAAATAATGAATGGTTATGAGAGCAATAGTGCAAATATTTCATGAGTTGAAAGATGGAATGTTCCATTCAACGAGGCGCAGCCGTGTTGAATGGAACAAATTACATCTTTCAACGAATGAAGTATTTGCACTTTTGCACGAATAAAAACCATTCATTATTTGTTTTATACAACACCTTCAAAATTGGATATTTCCATTGCTCTCATAGAGCGGATTTTTGTTAGAGTAACACTACCATCGGTGTGTGTAACTCATGTTGTATTAAGATGGGTAAAATGCACTCATGCAACAGATTGTTTTGAACAGACAGGTTTCTCTGCTCTCTTACCATTCAAAAAAAGTGCTACCAAAAAAGTATAACCCATGGTTCTATTTTATATAATAGAATATAGCGGATTTTGCATGCAATCAACGAGCAATTGGCCAATCAAATGACCAGAATACAATTAGGTGTTGTATAAAAGTATATGTTTGATGTAAATATGTTAGATGTATATATGTTAGATTTATAAATGTAAGAAGTATATGTTAGAAGTATATGTTAGAAGTATAATCAAGCATATTTAGCTGTTGATTTTGTTTCATGTTTGGTGAACAGGGTAGTCAGATGACACATTCAACTCAGATAATGTTTTATGCGGTGTTTTGTTTTTGTTTTATTGAGTAGCGTTTTTGTTCCCTTTTGAGAACTAATAAAACATACGTTGTTGGTAGTAGAAGTATGCATCGACTCATTGAATATTTATTATTGTCATGTCTTAGATGGAGAGAAAGGCGTTCTCTAAACATGTAACATTTTTAAATATATATATAACGTCCATAGTTTGAATGTATTTATCATAAGATCACATGTCCATGTCTTTCTCCTCGGTCAGAGCATGTTCGTTGTAACAAGAAGGATTTAACATTTGATTTCCCAGCTTCTAAAGACGTTTCTCTTCCTTAATTCGTTAGATATTTTCAAGAAACGATTATGCGTCAATATATTTCTACATGTCCTATATATTTATTCATCATTACCTTCTAACGGTGTGTTTTATAGAAGGTTGGATTTCTAGTAAGTTTTACTGCGATTGAGTTGTGTATAGGCGTTGATCCTCCTAAGTTGCATCTATTTATGGAGTTCTTAGATGTTGAGGCATTGGCTTACGGACGGGATGTTGGCAATTGAAATAATTTCCTATTCGACAGGCTTTTGTTTGTATAATGCATCAAGTTTGGCAAATTTTTATTCAAAGCGTATATGCACATTGCGTGTACCGAGTATATTAACTTGTACATATATCAATCTAACAGCACGTACTTTGGCAGAATAGTTGGCTACATGAGAGAGAGAACAAACCAATGTGAAGACAACATGCATGCTGCGTAGACCTATAACGTTTAAAAGCCTTTCTAGGGCTAAGACGAGAGTCGCCTATAGTGGTATTATAAAGTCTATACAGTAATATCATATCATCCCTTGATGAATTTTTGCGTTTTTTCCTTTTATTTTGCGAGATTTATGCCGTTTATTTGTAAGTGGCAACACGACCTGGAAGGTTAAGGGGACTCCTATGACGGGATGTTCTTTTAATTGGTCAAATTGAAAGAACACTAGCAAGAAATAACTCTTAACTAGAAATTTGCCACAACCAAAACTGGAGCAAAGAAATTTCCAACTTACCTCCAAGCATCCAGGCTCGTCGAGATCGAATACTCGCGTCTGTAATCTAATTGTTTTAAACAGAGTAAAATTAAGGACATGTAAGATACAATATCTTAGCTAATTCTTTATGATCATGCGTGAGAAACCGTAGTAAATATCTTCCAGGAAAGCATTAAAATATGTCTGCAACATTAAATATATTCCAGACTATTACATAAACGAGGACACTATGTCAGAGAAGTTCTAAAAACGAATGGTAAAAATGAATGAAATTTAATGCCCTTGAGGTCTGGAAGGAACTCAAAGCACGTGATGCGTTCACGTGCTTCACGCTTTATAATTATAGATCGCTCTGACCCTATTATAGCTGAACTCTGACCAATGCACGTTTCTTCAGGCGGAACTATACACAACACAATAATGCCATCGACGACGTTGGCAAGCCCAAAGTAACCACCAATTGAATATTTTGCAGATTAAACAACCATTCTATTATAATCTTCTTAAAGCAAAGGAAATGATAGTCTTCTGAGAAGATTATAGAATCATTTAAAGGAATAAACGTAGAGCGGTAAACGCATAAACATGGTAGCCTATTTGCAAAGCAGTAGTCTCATAGAACACATATGATGCTGTTGTAAAATGGCATTAAGATGACATCAATGAAAGGCATCAACTAAATAGGTTGACAAAAGTCAAAAGTACCATCGTATGGTAATGTACGAGCCGTTTGAAAGGCATGTAGCACGAATTAGTATATGATGATCTCTGGGTGTTAAATTATAATACAACAGCAACATATATGTTTGCATCAGTTAGGTGACACACTAGCCTACTTTAACGACACAGTATGGACTCATCTTTCACAATGATCATATATGGTGTTACATATGATGTTCTATGGAAGTCAACAAAGGTGGTCATTATAACGGTCATACACAGATTTGCTTTTACTTCCTGTAAACTATATATAACTACATCTGAACGTTACGAGTCAGTGAATTGAGTACTTTGGGAGTGCAAATATTGGTACGCTTGTATAACTGTAGGTAACAAACCTATATGGCAGACGGAAATGCGCTTGTGTAAGTGTCCTCAACTACATGCCTTTGTAAACTTAACGATTGATACTCTGTCAGCAATACTAACATAAATTCAGTTTTATTGCATCTCTTTCGTTGGAACGTAAATCAAGTATTCAGTACAAGAGATCCAGTTTTGAATCAAGCCAGTTCGTGAATTTGTGTTAGAGACAACTCTCTAGAAGGTAAAGGTTTGTTTCTAATTTGCTGATATTGTGTTCTACAGTTTTGTTTTTGTCTGATGGTATACTTATTATAGAGGAAACATTCGAGCATCGAAGCACACTTCCATAATACCAATTGGACATCCAAATCAAAAACATCACCACGTACCACGGATATTATATACAGAAATTACATAGTGAAACTAGTTCATGCAACAGCAGAGTAGCTCATAACAGATCCAAAAGTTTAAAGGCTCTCGTCAACTCATTTCGCCTCTTCACTGTTAATGTAACAGTAATGTTAAATCGAAATGTGTGTTATCCTCCCAGGACTATCTATATACTTTACACTTAATCTAATGGCTTACACAACGACACTGAGCTGAATTGTTTACTGTTTCAAATCTAACAAAAAGTTACCATTTCTGGAAAATGAGTTCCTTTTCGTTTTATGTTGGTTACAATCTCAACGTGCTATTGACCTCTGACATGCAATGTTCTGGTCACACAATAGCTATAGTTGATAGATGCACTACATTATATAATTTATTATACATCGCCATCAATTTGAGAAATCCACTTCATGATACGTCACTGCAATTATTATTTTGTTTCTTTCAGCAATGTGCAGCTACTTAAGTTCATTGTTGCAGGTGTGAATACTTCCTCAAGAATATCCGTATTTAACGGTCACTGGGAAGGTTTTCCGCATGTATAATATTCGTTTATTCAACTCTACCTAAATTGCAAGAATGAATTTTATTGGAGGATCAATGGTTTTCTATGAACTGCTGCTCTTTTAGAATCAGTGTTCTGGACACACAGTATCTCTGTTTACAATATTGGACGATATTATATCAGTTGGAGAATCGGGTTCGCTACGATGTACAGTGTCAAATACGAATCCAAAGGAGGATAACATCAATATGGTGATATTAGATGAAATGGTCAAAAATATACCATTCAGTACTTACCCACCCTGTTCCTGTTATTTACATGGAACAAGCCGAACATTTGATCATTAGTCTTAACCGTATGCACCGTAACTTCTTAAAGCTTCACAAAGTTACCTCAAACCTGACAATAGTCGTGTAGTGCACTCCATACCATATTCAGGTATATACTACTGTTTTCTAGCGGAAGTGGGAAAATCTTTTTGATTTAGAGAAATCGTATTCGTGTTATTTTTTGTTTTTGTAATACTAAATATCTATCTGAGAACTGTACAGCCGCAAATTTCATATAAATTGGTAAACATGACCGTTGTGAATCATCTTCGAAAACAAAACCGTATGCATGTTGTTGTTGTAGCTATACGGTTAGGACCTCTTGCTTGTTTCTGTTTGTAGCAGTTCACGTATTGAAGCCAAAATGGTTTATCTTCGTTGGGTATTGCTTTTCGTTCCGTTACTTGCTTATTTCTTTCATCTATTGCTTGTTTTTGAGAGTCAGTGTTCTGCGCAGACAGTGTCTCTGTTTACAAACTTCAACGATATTGTATTAGCTGGAGAATTTATATCACTGCAATGTTCAGTGTCAGACTCGAAACCAGAAGATGACATCACCATGGTGATAACAGATGAAACGGGACAAGAGTTAACGTCAGGTTCAGCGGGACTGGACGATGCTACAGTTTACACCGAACAAACTGCTCCATATAATATTAGTACTAACCAGACATTCTTTTGCGACGTAATTTGGGTAGACTTTACTGCTTCTACAAACCTGTCCATATCAACACTACCAATTGATCAGACATATTGTACTACAAATTACACGTATGGTATCATTGTTGGACAAACTGTGACTTTAACATGTTATAAGTCTACGTCAGTTTTAGCTTCCATTAGCTGGAGTTCAGATAGTGATATGATATTCGATGAAACGACAGGTTTTGTAAGGACAATGACACGGTATAACAGGATAAATGTACAACCATCTTTAAGTCAAAATGGCACTGTGTTTACATGTGAACGTGATGGCGTAGCACCAGTAGCACCCGATAAAGACCGGTGTTCTGTCGGTCCTATTAATGTTTACGAGGAACTGATTATTTTCATTGATCCAATAATTACTACAACTGATCCAGCTGTACTGTATCCAGGACAAGCAAAAATGTATACATGCTCATCTTTACCAACTTCATCTGTGCAGTGGTCCATTCCGAAGAAATTGGAGGATTCTGGTATTGAGTTGTCTGTGGTAGGATCAATGATAACAGTGCGTGTTACAACTAATACAACATTCATAGGTGATGTGCGTCTGAATTGTTCTGCTAACATCCTTGATCACACAACTGTAGCAAGCATCACGTTAGCAATTAGCCCTCTGGAATTACCAACAACACCAGCCTCAAACACAGTTTCAAGTAAACCACCTGGTAATCAATTTCCTGTTGTTTCGTTAATCCCTGTCATAGGGTTTCTCTTATTTGCGTTGTCAATAATATTGGTTCTACTTTACCGGAAACGTAGACATACCGATTCTGAGTTAAATTCCAAATCTATTGCTAATGTAACCTCTTCGGTGAATGTAGCATACGATTATTGCGATATTAACACCGATAGTGTAGCTAGAACCGTTACTTCTAGAGTAATCATATATGAAAACGTGACGGTAGCCTACGAAATTCCAGATGCACGAAGCACGAGGACAATTATTGACGAAGAAGAGAATGAGTCAGTATATTATAACAATCTACAAAAGTTTAATTTTGGGACATATGGGCAAAAAAGGGAGTAATCCGGGAAACTTTGAGAATTCAGCTGTGGTAAAAGCACAAACTACGATGAATGCAATTTAAAATCAATTTCTTATGTAGCAGGTAGGAAAATGTGTTTGGTCTCATACCAGAACAATTATATTTGTTTATATGAAACAATTATCATAATTAATTCATATATTGCTGGATAGCTACGTTGGTAGAGCGCTGTACTAGTAACCAATAGGTCAATCTCGTTCTATCTCGATTCTCGTTCTAGCCATAAATTTCGTTGCTCTTTTCTACGTTATAATTTAATCAGAAATAACTGTTTACCAAATGTAACCCGACGTAAAAAAACTTTTTTTTTTAAGTAGGTGCAGTTTAGCAGTACGTAGACTTGGAAGAGATATTCCATTGTTTTACGTTAATAGCTTAACAAATAAGATGAAACTTTTCTGCATCTTTTGGCCAAAATATGTTCTTATAGGATTTGTCCTGTATGAAAAGCTTTAATTTTAATATGTCGAATAGGGTGATGAATTACTTTAAGTGTATTTATGATATATATTTATTAGTCTTTAGTAAACAGGACTAATTAAATGTTCTCAGCCTGTATAAGAAAGTTTATTTTCATTCTCTTCAGTCGGATCAGGTTTCATCGTTTGACTGGCATATCCAGTGCCCTGGCAGTATTTCTATACATTAAATTCTTTATCGTACAAAAAGAAAGTGATATCTTTCGTTCTTCTTTTAAGAATTCATTTTCTTAGCTGTGGAAAAGCAGCAATATTTCCTACTGTTTCAATTTTGATAGTTTTGCAAAAACGTATCTATAAAAAACTTGAACCTTGCAGAATCGGTCTAAACAAATTCAGAGAATCCTGCGACGCTCAGAATTTGAAGCTGGTCATTATGGTAACGCTCACTATTGTACACCATTGATAATTTGTGCGAAAATGGTACTGAAATTGTCGTCCAACCTTATACCATTGGTGATGATGCAACTAAACTCGTAGGTTGAATGTGCATTTGTCACCAAAAGGTGGCACCATAACATGATTGGACATGCACGTTTCCAAAGGCCGAGGAGGTGGTAGGGTTGGGGGGGGGGGTGTAAAGTGTTTTGTGCTCGTGTGTGGCCTTGTGTATATGTGTGAGCAACGTCCGAAACAGCTCAGTGCTCATTAGTACGGCGGATGTTCTTGATGCGCATTGTGCGTGAGCCTCACCATGGGATATAGGCCGTGAATTAGGATTTATAGGGTCAAGGGTAAGAGGTAGAAAAACAACAAAACAATGACTAATACGCTTGTACCAAAATGAAGAATTGTGAAACAATACCAAACTCACGTTGGATATTAGACACCCGGTTCATGGGACACTTGTTAATATTGGTCAAAAAGGTCATATGAATGGAATAGACTGTCGTCGTGTGTGGTGATGTTTAGTTTTCCATTCAAACCAAGTCATAGGAAGGTTATACATTCAAACGTAAAAAATCGCTGATTATTTTTAACCTGTGACTAATCTTTGTCTAATACGCCTGAGTGTATCCGCAAATAAAATAGTTTACTCGATTTGAATGAGGCATGCTGTCAACAAGGAAGTGACAGAAAACGAAGTTAAGCTTAATTGATTTTCGTCGAAAACGGTTGTTGGTTTCATTGTACAGGGTATATTCTTGGTTATATGTGCAGTACAAACGTAACGATACCTTACACTTCCTTATCGTTGAACCATACATATAGTGAGAATCCTATACGCTAGCGCTAAATTGGTACGTTATAAATGCAACGGTTACCGTTATTATGTCAACATGGAACATGTATCATCAATCAGTAGACGACATTATGATGAGTTGGGGATATCGTTTCTTTCCTATCGGTAAAATCTGATGAGCCTTACAAAGATTATAACATTATTCGATTAAGAGGAGAATTCTTTTCCATTAACGTCATTAATATTCCCTAACACGTGCCAAAGAGGCACAAATATAACGAACGTACAGTCTCTTTGTAATCTCGTTCTTAATGGTTACATATTTTACATATTCCATTCTGTAGTTTATGAATATGCATGTGGAGGAATGTATTATCGTACAATAAGGACAGTAGCCTTCACATAAGTCAATGGAATATTGAAAGAAATAGATACCTCAAGCAAAACGTGCAAACAAACAGCAAGCATGTCTGTGGCAGGGTTATCATAAATGGAAAATGGCGTCCATTACACTCGGTAAACATTATACTGGTATTAGATGAGACAAACAGTGAAAAATGTCACTGGATATTGTTTGATATTGCAGACCAAGGAGATTTTTTTACATGTGTTGTCAACCTCAATACTTTTATATATTTTGATATCTCAACTTACTTTTTAGAGAGACAGTTTTATAATTAATATCAGCCTTTATCACGTTTTTTTATGCTCAGACGGTTGATCCTAGAACAATGGGTAGGAGCGGGCACAATAACGTCCGTGGTCATTTGGCTAAGGCAATCGGGAACTTCCTCCTGCTTTTGTACAGGCACTGAAATGCCATTGTTATCAATAAGTTATGAGTTGTAGGCATTGAATATTCGGGTCAGTGAATTAACATAACGTAGACCGATACGTGGTATAGAATGCATCAATGCCATATTAGTGATAACTATGTTAACACTCATGTCATAAGATTTGACTACCTAATCACGATTATAACTGGTAGTTTGTCTGTTTTATTGGTGCAATAAGCTCACAATATCATGTTATATGATGTAATAGTATTAGACAGTTACCGGCACCAATCATACTTTCAAAAGCATCCACATTTGATTGAAGCTCTTTGACTTAAAAGGAGGAGGAGGAGGAGGAGGAGGAGGAGGAGGAGGAGGAGGAGGAGGAGGAGGAGGAGGAGGAGGAGGAGGAGGAGGAGGAGGAGGAGGAGGAGGAGGAGGAGGAGGAGGAGGAGGAGGAGGAGGAGGAGGAGGAGGAGGAGGAGGAGGAGGAGGAGGAGGAGGAGGAGAAGAAGAAGAAGAAGAAGAAGGAGGAGGAATTCAATGGAGGAATGTGCTACTCTTTACTGTTTGCAAATTGAAAGATGTATTATCCAGAATTTAATGGCTAAAACCTGAAAGTGACATATATCAATGTTCGAAATATTGATGTCAACTCTTTATCTGTGTCTCCATGTTAAATTCGAGATCAATGGAAACTTCAGAAACACCTGCATATACCTTACGCTCAGTCTAATGATTTCAGTTAGTTTCTTAATTATTTTATAAGCCACCGATGAAATGTGTGTGAGAGTAAAGAACTTAAATAATAAAATAAAATAAATTGCAAATAGCTGTCTAATCAACTGCAACTGCATATACAAGTGAAGAATTTATTGAAAGCAGATGTTGTCAAAAAGTTATCAAATCTTGAAGTGAAAATGTGCTTTTTCTAAATGGCAACTGCCGATCACCTCTGTATGCAGAGCTCAATTTTAATTTCTTTATATGAAAGGAACTAACTTCATTGTAAATAGCTGTCAATCAATTGTAATTGGAAACGACGAACTTTTTTGTTTGTTTGTAAATAGTTGTCGACCAAATGTATAATTAAGAGAATAACGTACAATTGCTGATTTTCTTTATATTCAGGTTGTACTTTTCACGGAATAAACCTAAAATCTTACATGAATTTTTTTTCCTCATAGGATTACCATATGAAGGGTTCCAGTATAACAACTTTCTATCAGATGTGATAATCATTAAAACAGACTGGATAATTTCTGTCCAAGCTTGTATCAGATGATGAAAACTATACAAAAGGAAACTAATGGCCTTAATTTTATTGAAGTATATGTTAGAAGTATATGTTAGATGTCTATAAGTTCGAAGTATATGTGAAAAGTATATGTAGGATGTATATATGTTCGAAGTATATGTTAGAAGTATATATGTTAGAAGTATATGTTAGAAATACATGTTACATGTGTATATGTTAAAAGTATATGTGTTAAATGTTTATATGTTAGAACTTTATGTTAGGAGTATAAGTAAGCACATAGCTGTTGATTTTTTTTTCGGTGAACAGGGTAGTCTTTTAACACACTTAACCTTAGATAATGTTTCATTCGGTGTTTGTTTTGTTTTTATTGAGTGGTGCCCCCCCCCCCTTTTTGAGTAATAATAAAACAGACTTTAATGGTAGTAGAAATCGACTCATTGAACATTTGTAATTGTCATGTCTCAGATGGAAAGCAAGGCGTTCTTTAAACATGTAACATTTAAATATATATATAACGTCCATAGTTTGAATGTATTTATCATATGATCACATGTCCATTTCATTCTCCTGAGTCTGAGCACGTTCCTTGTATCTGGAAGAATTCAAAGTTTGATTTCCAAGCTTCTAACGATGCTTCTTAGTCCCTAATTCGTTAGATACATTAGATTCGTTAGATATATTCAAGAACATTAGATAAGTTAGATACGTTAAATACGTTCAAGAAACGTACAAGAATTGTTACATTTATTGGGTAAATCGTTACAGCCATATGTGTATACATATATATAAATATATATATATATGTATTTATATATATGTTATATATATTTTTAATATATATATATATATATATATTTATATATATATATATATATTTATATTTATATATTTATATTTGCCACATGTGTAAAATGCTTAAATCAGACGAGCGCCATTTCTTTCTTTCTTTGCAGTAGAGGAAGCTGAGAGTTCCGTATGCGTTAACATATGCTATCAACATATATGTGACGTAAATTACTTTGTAAATAAATGAATTCAACATTTAGATATTCGATTACTTCATATATATTGTCCGCAAAACGAGGGAAATACTTGTATTAAATATGCCTGTCTTCGGAAACTATATCGTTTGCTACCAGTATCTTTCCCATACGTTTGCAGTTTTCAACCTAAACATCATTAGCAAGTATGCATACGCGTATGAAACTCCACCTTACCAGATTGAAGTCATGAACGGATGAATGTCCATAGGCCTTTATCAAAATCATTTGAAAATCTGAGTGTTATGAAATAGCAATAGATCAACGTGTGAGATATTCAGAAATGGGGTTGGTGAGACCTGGCGAATATTTTACGGACCATGTCAGTTTTACCTCTCAACTGTGCAGGTCAACTTGTAATCTATATATAGAAGAATAACGGTATGGCTCACTCAACTAAAGCTAGTACTATAAGTGAACATTTGTTATTATTCTTAAAGGGCGTCGCCAGTTTTAACTGACACACAGTAGGTTTTGTCTAAACTACGTAGATAAATAAACTGACACATAGATTAACTGTCGGTTTATTCTTAATTTTTATTGCCCAACATTGGTTTTCATCGAAGTTCGTTCGAACCACTGTGATTACCCAAGCAGTCTTTTTGTCTTAATATATTCCAAAAGTTGATATTTGTAAAGTTAATAAGTTACGTTCCCTCCTGTCATTCATTTTGCAGAACGGGGATTTGAGTTGGCTTTATAACTGCTTGCATACACAAATGTCTAAGGACACCATTAGACAAGAGTCCAGGTATCAAATACAGATAATTAAAAATGTAAGAATTAACTGAAACGTGACCCACTCAGTTTCCACAACGCCGAAGACAATTACCTTTAAAGCGTGACTTTCTTGCTTTTAATTGATGGATTTATGCCGAATTTTAGTCTTGACATTAGCGTAGCCTATAAGGAGTAAGACACTTTCGGATGCTATAGCAGTGTTTCCGTAGCTATTCAGGTTTTGTAGATGCACCCCTTAACGATATTATAAATCCCTGAAATGCTCCTTTAAGTCTAACTTGATCATATCGTCGGCTGCTCAGTGCAGGCCTACATATACAATTATGTTAATACTTTGTTTTAATAATTATAATAACTTAATCAATGCGTATTTCTTGTAACTTAATTTGAACAACACAGTACCCTTGTATGACATTCCCATATCATTATCTGGGCATAAAAAATATTTAGTGTATCGTAAATATGATATTTGAGGTAATGAAATTATTCATGCTTTTGCTATTGATTAGTCAGTTTTGTGATGCATCTGGGAAGCTGACATAATGGCCTCTGTGTTAGACTGAGTAAATCAGTCACTTAAATTGATGGTCCTAAGATAATTGTAGAGAGTCATTTCTCACCAATATTAAAAGTGATATAGAAATACAACCTAGACGGATAAGTTTTTTTTTTATCATAACAGTCTGCAACATATCAAATTAATTTGGTGCCTGATAAAGTAATCCTCTGAAGATGCGAAAAGAAGTTACTAAAATCGAACTATCTATCCGAGAGCACGCATATTTCCGTTCTATAACGATAGCCGCGACGACATTGCTAATATGATAAAATCATTGAAGAAAGATCACGAATACAGAGTAAGCAATTGGCCTTGGGGGAGGGTAGGATTTGGTGGGGGACGACGGGTGACATTATTGTCAGGAAACTCTTACCCCTTCCTTACCCCTTTCAGTTTCGCTTTTGTATTCAACAAGGAATAAGAGATATCAAATAAAAGATATTCTGATGACCGAAGTTAATTATGAATTAGCATCCATTGAATATTTGAACAGGATCAAGTTCATGAATGTAGTTTTAAAATGGAATATATCCGTCACGAAATCATTTTTTCTATAAAAAAAATTCAGGTATAAAATTCATGGAAGCTGCTCGCAATACTGCTTTCAAAGTACATGGCATTCATTTATCTGCACGCACACTGTGTGTGGTTTTGATTATCTAGATGCATCTCATATAAATAATGATATTATATTCACCACTGACACCTGCGTGGTTTAAAGTAGGAAAAAAAAAAGATTCACACTGGATCGTATAACCAATCAATATCCGAATATTTCTATACAATATGTGACATACTTAAACACTTAGCTTGCTATTTGAACGCTAATGTTGTCATTGTAAAGGTATATTGTTGTTTGTATGGAAGTAAAACCACAGTCCCGAAGAAAAAGGAATTCCGAACATTTTGAAAATTATTTCAATAATGTAACACAACAAAACGTATTAACGTAGCCTGCAGTGTACAACAGCTATTGAAGAAAGTTGTATAGGATTGTGTGTAAGCTGATGTACGTTCTATATACTTAATACCGAGTGCTGCTCTCGTCATATAGAACAGCGCTCATTCGAAACACATCGTTCAAATTAGATTTGTAAATGTTAATAATTCTTGAGTCGTTGACCATCGATATCATTTCATCGCGCTTTACGTGACCCCTGCAGCCACAGATCACGTGACTCCTGCTGCCACAGCTCAAACGTAGCATCTACATTAGAAGACCTCGAAAAGAAACCGACAGTAAGTACTCAACACTCTGTCATCCTTCCTCTTGAAGTGGTCACAAAATATTTAAGTATTGTCCATTTGTGTGTGTGTGTGACGCCTCGCTTGTAAACACGGTATCTCAAGAAGGGAAGCTTGGACCAATCTAATATTTGGTGTACATAAGTACCACATTGAGTAGATGTGCCCTATTTTTTGGGTGTCTGTGAAGGTCACCAAAGGTCAGTTAGAGGCCAAAAACCAAAATATTAAAACAAGCAATAACTCCTATTGACAGGGTCCGACATGGTTGATATTTTGGGAGTAGTTGTGAATGGGGTAAGGGATCGCTTCAAAACATAACTGTCATGTGATCCAAGGTCAACAAAGGTCAATCAGGAGTCAAAAACTAGTATTTTTCAGTAACTTGAGAACAAAATGTCCATCAAGGTTGGGAGTTACGCTATTGTAATCCATGAGTCGACCCGCATCTAGGTGACCTTTGACCTCAGGTTGAGCTCCGGTGACCTTTATCAGTTTTTTTGGTTATTTGAATTTTCGTGGCCATAATAATCGGATCTCATAGGTACCTTCCGATCAAAATGGTCCATGGTTGACCCCTGTGCGACCTTCGTGTGCGAAGTTATCAGAGGTCATTTTTTTTGTTTTTTAATAAGTACAGTTAGGATGGTCGCACAGACTTGTCATGTTGCTGTTTGGAATGAGCGTGTCAAACTACATCTGACCGCGAGGTCAAAAGGTCAAAGGTCATGTCTTGCAAAGTATGCTCATTTTAGGAGATACGAGGCAAAACATAAAAAGTTTGTCAATACTTTGATATATGAGAGAGCTCTTTGTGCTATATATAGGACACCAACTCCCGCTTCAATCGGACACCCAGTTCTCAAGTTATGAGGGGCCAAAGGTTGGTTTTGATACCTTTCTAGCAATAACATTATGTTTGTACATTGTATAGGCCAAACAAATTTTACGACAGAGTGCGCATCATCGAGAGGAACAGTTTTTATAAAAACCATCAGGTCATCCAAGGTCATTCAAGGTTGATTATGTGCAGAAAACTGCCAACTTATGCTAAGTTTTGCAACAACTTCTAGTCACGAAGTCTGACTTGGCTAGTATATTGGGACAAGTTGTGAATAAAGTAGGGGCACATTTTCCAAAATAACCGTGATGTGATCCAAGGTCACCAAAGGTCATTTATGGGTCAAAATGTGTTTTTTCCCTCAATAGCTTGTGAAACTACCACTGACAGGGTCCGACATGGTTGATATTTTGGGACTAGTTGTGAATGGGGTAAGGGATCGTTTCCAAACATAACGGTGATATGATCCAAGGTCAACAAAGGTCAATAAGGGGTCAAAAACTAGTATTTTTGCAATAACTTGAGAACCAAATGTCCATCAAGGTTGGGATTTTAGGACAGAGTGCACATCATCAAGGGGAACAATTTTGATAAAAACAATTAGGTCATCCAAGGTCATTCAAGGTTGATTATGTGCAAAGAAATGCCAAATTATGCTACGTTTTGCAACAACTTCTAGTCACAAAGTCTGACATGGCTGATATATGGGACAAGTTGTGAATGACGTAGTGGCACGTTTTCTAAATAACCGTGATGTGATCCAAAGTCACCAAAGGTCATTTATGGGTCAAAATGTGTTTTCTTCTCAATAACTTGTGAAACTACCACTGACAGGGTCCGACATGGTTGATATTTTGGGACTAGCTGTGAATGGGGTAAGGGATCGTTTCCAAACATAACGGTAATATGATCCAAGGTCACCAAAGGTCAATTGTGTTTTTGGCAATAACTTGTGAAACTACTATTGACAGGGTTCGTCATGGTTGATATTTGTGGACTAGTTGTGAATGGGGTAAAGGATCGTTTCCAAACATTACAGTCATGTGATCCAAGGTCAACAAAGGTCAATTAGGGTCAAAAAGTAGTATTTTTGCAATAACTTGAAGAACCAAATGTCCATCAAGGTTGGGAGTTACGCTATTGTAATCCAATAGTCGACCTGCATTTGGGTGACCTTTGACCTCAGGTTGACCTCTAGTGACCTGTATTAGCTTCTTTCAAGTGATTTTTTTAATTTTCGTGGGCATATTCAATCTAAATTGTCCAAAAGTTGACTCCTCTGCAACCTTAATGTGCGAAGTTATTAGAGATCAAGGTTTGGTTTGGTTTTGTAATACTTGGTGTGTGGATTCATAACATTGAGTACAATAACCCTATTGTTTTGATGGAGGTGTGTATAACCTCGTACAGTAGACTGACCTGTGTTAGCATGCCATAGTGTTATTGTAACAGCTAGTTCTGGTTATACTAACAAGCAGAAGTCTAGTGCACTGAAGGCATCGAAACCTCAATGCATTTTGCATTCTGGTCAGTGGCGTAGGAAGGTACTTTTGAGTGGGGGGGGGGCTGAAGCCTGATGGTTCCTACGCCCTTGATTCTGGTTATTCTAACCAACATTTCATTTAGGTCATTGTTTCATTTGTAGCAAACTGGGATATCAAAATGTCTGCTCTTAAGTCTATACAGCCAATGCGAATTGTGAAGGGTTAGAGAGGGACGGTAGAATAGAGGAGAGGGAGAGGTAAAGGGGACTCTATGGGGTCGAGAGGAGGGGCGGTGGAGGGGACTGGCCTTGGATTATTTTGCCTCCCTCATCTTTTCACCAGTGCATATTTATTCCAGTGCGTCATAGTATTGGTCAAATGTATGTTTAGTTCATTACTCAAGCGCACACATTCGAATTCTTCGAATTTACTCTCCTTTTTTTAAATGACCATTCCGGCGAAAATATTTCAAAACGATATCATATCATACAAGAATTAAATTGTGTTCTTATAACAGAGCTTTCTTAGAGAACCGAGATGTACCATCATAAATGCTCTAGACATTCTGTTTTTTACCCTAGCCTATATGTCAATGGTGTGAATCGAACGAATTGCTAACGTTTTGTTGTTTATTGATTGGGATTATCATTTAAGAAGGGGGTTAATGTAGGCTTTAACTGGGCTTTGGGTAGCGATATAGGTGGTGAATTAGGTGCTAGACTTTAAACATTATGTATTTGTCGACATACCGGTACTCTACAGTCAAACATCGACATTAACTATTGGAAAGTTTACAAAGCAACAGAGGAAATAAACCCCAGATCAAATATTTCTAATTAATCTGATGGCGCTGTCTCAACTGATGACATCTTTTCCATTTGTTCCTATACCTACATCATTTCCCACACACGTTTTTGGTATCTAAGTAGCAATACCATGCTATTAATCATGAATTATTCTTGTAGCTATGCGTTGAATTTTCGCAATATGGTATACGAGATTCACATATAACGGAATCTTCAGTTTGAGCAGCCTAGCATATTTAAACCAATTGTGAAATGACCACGTCAAGCCGATCATGAGAAAGTCTAAGTTGATCAATTTGTGGTTTTGTGAACTTTATGTGGCTGCTGTACGACAAAAGAAGGTCGCGACATAGATCGGAGACCAATTTTGGAGTTCAAATGACGGAGCATATCCATTAAAGGAATACTACCAATAGTTGAATTTTCGAGAGCACTCCCAGTATTTTTCGTCCCCCCTCATCGTCTCAACAAAACACAGGCGGAACATAAGCCACCCCTTTCCATACTATACACCCCTCCTCTTTCTTCTTTCACTTTTTAGCTAATATCTGATGTGATTTATACTCGGTCAGAAAATTCGAGTTGTTGGGTAGTATATTTTAAAGAAATTCACTCGGTGTAAATGTTTGGCCTTCTTCGCCGTTTCATTGCAAACAATTGCGCATGCTCATAAGAAAAGCGTATATGACAGGACTAAGAAGGGCCTCGATATAAAACTCCTGACTTTCGGTGTTACGAGTATGGCAAAATATCTCCTATAAATTTATAAAGCGCAGAAAGATTAATAAATTGAAAATCACTGATATCCTTAAACGATATGATTTGGAAGCGAAATCACCCAGCGACACCCATAGGCGTAAGAGGCGGTGGGGGGGGGGGGCAATATGCTGAGAATTTTTCGGGCGCTGTGTTTTTCAATGGTTAAACTTATATTTTAATTATTGTAACGACTTTCCCAAAAATTATAACCAATATGGAAGGGTTATAATACGGCAAATGATTGTATGTAATATGCGTGCGATGTAATAACCGATGCATGCCTATATGATATGCACATTAACATGTTAAACGCGCGCGCAGCGAGCGAAACATTTTGGTTATATTTTTCTGACAAGTCGTTTAAGCTCCCATCTCCCCATCCCACAAATCAAATAAGGCTCCTACTACTATGGCGACACCGATAACTTTATGATCAAACCAGCTCCGATGATATTCGTACACGCACAAGTATATAGTACCGTACTGCGGTAAATTTGGCGCGGTACAATATAAGTTAACGTAGGCGTATGTTTCTAAAACGGTTTACCCTAAACAGCGACGCTCCGCTTACATCCACAAACAGTACCCGAACAGGTTAAAATCCTTACAGAAATTTTAGACCTAGGCGGTATCTAAGAAAATTTCCTTTAACTTTCGAAAGCTGTATCTTGTCGAATTTTTTTTTTGCGGTAAGGAACAGCTGCATGTAGAGCTATGATTTCCCTGCTGCCATCTTGTTTAGAATAAATGAAAGAACGACTACAATCTCACTACTGTAACTTGCCAGTCTGTTTATCCAGGCACCGAAGCTATTAAGCACAAACCACGACACGAAGATCACGTTCTAGAAAACAATATAATTTTCATCTAACTGCTGCCAATTGACATGTCAAAGTTAAATGGGACTATTACCTTAAAGCATGGTACAAAAAAAGAATAAGACAACAAATGTATACAGATTTTTGTTCTTTAAACATTCCATTACTTCACAAAATCAAACTTCCATTTAAGTTAGTACTCAAATATAACCCAAGAGTTTCATTTTGATATTGGACATCGATAATTTTAGCGTCGGTCCTAGTCGAGTTGGTATATGACCAAGATTAAAAGTCTCTCATCGCAGAAGATAATAAAGGCCATGTCACATCTCACCGGATTGCAATAACGGAGAGGGAACGAAGACAAAAATGGCACTCCGTTGATGTACGTTAGTATCCGTTTATGCTGCGGTTCTCCTCCGTCCGTCTACGTACGTTTCATTAACGGGAAGTTCCGGTTTGTCCGGCGTCGATTTTGAACATGCGCAAAACTTGGAACGGACATCCACCGAAAAATGTCTCCGTTATTTATTCGTTACTAATCCGTTAAAGAATCCGTTTTATCAGTTTCTCATGCGTTTTATTCGTTCTGTATGCGTTTGGCATACGGTATTTCTCCGTTCGTCTCTGGTTATTGCTTTTGCTCACCGGATCATGAACGGACAAAGAACGGATGAAACGTAGAAGTACAGTACCTATACCGTATATTCGACGGACGCTAACGTAGAAATAACGGAAGTGTAAAGGAATAGAACTGACAATGAACAGATAGGTAACGTACGTTACACGGAAGAAACGGAAGAACTCAGGCCAGAAAAAGTATAACAGACGGACAAAGAACGAAGATGCAGCGTACTTCCACCTTGTCCACTCCAAGCCTCCCACGCCTCATTCTACCGTCAACACCTTCATTATGGACCCTTCAGAAAGATTCAAGCTTCAGACCACGGTGTCAGTTTACAAGCACAGATGCTTATCACTGAAGCCAACATCAAGCAAGAACTATGAACAAGTCAAGAAGAGAAAGAAGAGACGTGCTCGGCGTAAATGCTGGTCTAGGGCCTGGCTAGGTCCACAGAGAAGACGTCAGTTTGGTCTTTATGACCAACTTATGCAGGAGCTGCGAATGGAAGACCAAAAGCTTTCATCAACTTCATGAGGATGTACCCTGAAATGTTCAGACCGTTTCTTCTCCGTTACTAGTCCGGTATGTCCGTTACTTTTCCGGTACTCCTACGTTTTGTATGTTCTTTGTCCGTTATTTGTCCGCTGTAAATTCGTTACTATCCGTTGATGTTCGTTAGTTTGTTCGTTGTTCTTCCGTTGTTCTTCCGTTGCTGTCCGTCCCGTGTACGTTTGTAATCCGTTTTCACCTTTAAACTTCCGGTACGTTGCAACCCCCAGATGCATGCGCGACAACTTTTGCCAACGGAACAAACCGGATGACTGTTTTTCGCGCGTACCCTTGTCCGTTCATGCAATCCGGTGAGATGTGACAGGGCCTTTAAGCAATTCTGTCTCTCTAATTAAAACTAATGAAACAAAACCGAGAGGTTTTCTTACATTGATGATCACCAATCCTTTTCTGATCACAACTCTGTGTTATTTGCAAACAAAACAGTAGAAAAAGGTGATAAGAAAACAAGCAGAAATAAAGACAACCAACCTAAAACAATGATATGTTACTTTAAATGAGATCTTTCCAGTTTTTCTTAGCTTACTGATATAGGGTCTTGCAGTTCAATTGATCAATATTTAGGAAATTGTCACATTTCCAGACGTGAGAGGGTCAATGGCGTTTAACAGAATTCCAGAAAATCCCCCTGCGCTTATTTGTCAATATTAATCATAGGTACATGAGTCACATGACATATCCAAGACATCTGGCAAAAGACATCTAAGTATATACTCTGTCTTATAAAAAGTTAGGGAGAGTTCGTTTATTTACTCATTTCCTTGAAGGTCTTCGCCAGCGAGGTTTATTCCTTAAGCCAAGAACAGTGACGATTAAGAAAGGTCAGGTTTATAGTTCTATTTCGGTGTTCAAAAGAAAAATCAGTTCTCGTTGGATTCTGTAAAGAATACACTTAGTTTTGTTGAGTTGCCGCGAGTTGCCGCGGTAAGTTTAAACTTTCGGTTGTTTTTAGTAAGTTTTTACTAGAATAAGATATATAAGAATAAGATATATATATATATATATATATATATATATATATATATATATATATATATATATATATATATATATATATATATATATATATATGGGGGTTCTTTTAATCACGAGATACTTTTACCATTTGGCAAAACTAATTACGTCTAACACCGTGAATAATGTTTACTATTGGATAAGAGTTCAAGTTCGCTTGAAGACAGTTTTATAAGAAAGGTCTCTGTAAATACTTTTGCTGTAAACAAATGTTATACAAAAGTCACAACATTTGTTTTCATTCAAAACAGCACGGGGAAATTCTCCTCGTTTTACTTCACGAACTCGTCGCTATTATTAACATTTATCCTTAAAGCATAGAAGTAAGTTGATTTGGAGAATGAAATTTCGAGGAGTTGCTGGTCGTAAAATGGAACGAACGATATCAATTGTAACTTGATCATCAATAAACAAACTTTATTCCTTTTCCAGGGAGTAAACTTTCTTCCTTTTTGCTAGAGAGATATATTTATTTTCTGTATGTATAATTTAATCAATCATAATTCCTTACTGCCAAGTACTCTACATGTTGTTTCTTAATTTGTTAATATCAGAGTTTTTTTTATTGTGGAACGGGCAGAGCCTAATTACTTACTGCCAAAAAACTTTATGTGTTGTTCCTTAATTTGTAAATATCATAGTTTCTTTTTACTGTGGAACTGGCGGAGCCTTATTACTTGTTGCCAAAATCTCTATGTGTTGTTCCCTAATTTGTGAATATCAGAGTTTCTTTTTATTGTAGAACGGGGTGGAGCCTAATTACTTACTGCCAAAAAACTTTATGTGTTGTTTCTTAATTTGTAAATATCGGAGTTTATTTTGATTGTTGAACGGGGGCGGAGCCTAAATGCCTAATTACTTACTGCCACAAACATTATGTTTTGGTTCTTAATTTGTAAATATCACACTTTCTATTTATTGTGGGAAGGGGCGGAGCTTCAGTCAGAAATGTTTCAAACCATCCGAATATTACTAGAAATTAATTTAAGCTATTAAAAGTCCTCTGTTAATCCCAGTCCACCAGATTCTGTTTTATTGATCAAATGGCAATGTTGGATGAAAATGAAGATTACTTTCGTTTTGCCGCAATAAATCGGAGCTTTCGCAATTTCACTAGAAACTATGTTAAAAAGATGCTATTAGTTGATAATTATCCAAACCATTGAACGACAAAAACAACTTTCGCCTCGTTGGCTACATGCAAATTAAGGTAAGCCTATACCAACGTCTGCTCAGAGGTTGCTTCAGACTAGTTAGCTACATTTGTTGACCTTAGAAAGGCATATCAAAATCGTTACAATTTTTTCTTCTTCAAAAGACGTCATGACTCAATGATTTACTATAAGCAATATAGACCACACAATGGAGTGAATGTTCCCATACAGAAACAACAACTATAACTTTAATGATTTTTTTCTAATCTACAGAGAATAGATACTATTAGCAAATTAATGCTATAAATTAAATTATTAATAATGAAACTAAGACAAAGGAACATTAATGAGTGAATTATTTCGCCCAAAACCATTCTCACATTGGTATTATTTTCAATACGTGTTCCTTTTACTTCGTTATTTTAAATGAAACTTGATTACTAATGACTGATATTATGACGGATTTGTAGCAATTACATAACTCAGTCAGTTATGTCAGTTATGAAAACTCGTATAATAATGACTATAAAAACATTTGTTAATAAACAGAATCCCTTCGCAATAAAATAATAAGTAAAAGTATTAAAGCAGTATAGTCATGACTTCATTAAATATCTAAATGTACGTTATGTACATTATGTACATATTACACAAGAAATATGTTTGATCTTAAATAACTTAAATAACTTAAATCGAATCAAATTAACGAAGATCAAATAGAACCACCCGGGAGAGGGTCATACTTATTAATTCCTCTGAGACAGAAAACAAGACATCTATATCTTTCTTCACAAATAAAACCACTAAAACCCAAATATTTCGAATATTATGCAACATATCGAAACTGTCAAAGTTATCAGTTGGAATTGGAATCCAAACCCACAGTGCATGCGCAATATTGTCATAACTCTGAATTTCTTAGTGTAAATATGTTATATTATCTTAACTTTAAAAAGAAAACCATACCACAGGTAGAAATAACAAACCTATATATATTAAACGAAATACATAATTATTTCAAGTTTCATGAAATAAGGGGAATCCACTTTTCATAATTTACCAATAACCATCTATCAAAATCGTTAGATAAACTCCATTTATCTGCAAGTAATAGGTCATCGCACCAAATTGGCAACCCCCGAAAGCAATGCATTGTTTTGGTGTCTTAATTGGTGATTGTGTTTAATATATATTAAGTTCTAATGAAAATTCACACCTTTCCAATACTTTGTTATTTATAACTTGGATAAAGAGCTTGATCGGTGAACGTATTAAAATTAACTTATAACCCCCTTTTTTGTGGTTTGTTTGAATATTTTACGGGTTGAGATAAGCAGGGCTGATTCTGAAATATTTCAACAAAAAGGAAATTTCTTCGTGTACCACTTATACAAGACAAGTATCCTTCTCAATGAAATTGGTAGTGAGGCAAACATAATTAGGGGAAAATTCTCTCTAATAAGAATTAGGAACAAGTCTGTGTAAATAAAATATTTTCTCATTATTTCACAGGCATATGAACTTTCCACCTGCTTTTCTCTCCATTGTTGTTCATCATATAAAAACCCCGATTGATATTATACGAGAAAGCCGCTGATATCTACACTGACCGGTTAACTGTATCGTTCTGAGTGAAGAAGAGACCTTAATAACCAACGACTGGGGACCAGAGTCCATAATAGTGACGCATATACTATCATGTCATATGAGTGGCCTTTCTGGATACATCTCAACTGCTCACAACTTCGAAACGCTCCAGTAATAATATATAATTTTTGTCGCCACAGACTCCATTGTGTAGATTTGCAAAAATTAATGGAACATTTCCGTCAACATATTTCCTTATAATTTAGAAGCTTTTGGTTAAATATACACCCCTGCAGTTTTTCAACCGGCAGCTCTTCTTGTTAGTTATCTTTCACCACATGTTGTCGTCTACGATCTCAATATTCAGTGTTTTACTGTACGGAAACAGCTCCCCCACACCGGTATTAAACTACCCTGTAACATTCACTTGCATTGTTATATCAATGCCTTTTCAAGTGTGATGTGAATTTAGTCACTAATGCGTCGTAGACTATATGCTATCGCGAGCTGAAGAAATTGGTTTCTTGTTCGCCAAATTAGATATACGAACCTCTCCTGGATGATTGCTCTAGCACGTTACCAATCATTTCTGTAAGTTAACATTTGCGTATGACGCTGTGATAAATCCAGCCCTTGACGTTAGCCAGAATACTAGCATTTATTGTGCATTTGTAACATTATATTGACTTTACATGTGACTTCTCCTTCAACACAACTATTAAAAGATCAGATGGATGGATAGGAAAGATCTCCTTATGGTATCTAGTCGTACAAAGAAGTCCTCAAAAAGAGTTTTCGATTTAATCATTATCTCCCTCATTTCATCTAAGATTAAGACCGTTTGAAATCCAAAGAGAGCTGGCCCACTATTTAGTTGTTAATAATAACACACATATTGCAGTAATGTTTGTTGCCTCGGTTACAAAACCACGTTTGTCAACAAATAGCACCGGGTTGATTATAACTTATTTATTTGTAATTAAAGAAAGGCTTCACAGACACCTTTCCTCCTGATGAATTATAAATTTCTTCCACACTTGTCTATATGGAAACTATGTATTATCTCCCGTGGACAAACATCCCATACTTATCAAATTATTACAGCCCGGGAATCATCACATCCAAAGAAGTCTTTATATGAAATGATTATCAGCAAACACTTTGATCTTCTTCGGCATGAAGTCGAGTACACTTGTAATAGTTTTTTTCTGTCTCTTTCCTTTTGGGTTTGTTGTTATTATTGACCAATACATAAGCATAAAGCGGCTTTCTTACAGTTCATATTTCTCTAGACATTGCATGAATACATAATTGATATGCGTTCATTTTGCTATTGTCTATTTATAAATACCTTGTAAACTACAAATATAATAACTTGATCGATATATGTTTAATTGATATCATAATATTGTAAGGATCGTTTTTTGAGAATTAAAATATTCAAGGAGTGGCTATTTGTTTCGGTCAAGGGTTAATTCATGCAGGATGTTCGCACAGCTTGCAGTAGCAATGGGTATATAAGGGTTAAATGGTGGAGCATGAGGTTGAGTTGGCCCGCCACGTCAACAAAGTTCCTTAATTGATTTCGCAGATCAGATTCTATTGGAAGCCGTTGTTTGAGTTGGTCACTATTACCAAGGCACTGAAACAACTCTTCATCTTTACCTTGTGCAGTACCCTTTGTATCATTCCAATTTTAATGGCAGTTACAAAGTAACTTGTTTAAATTGGATTTGTGTTTACTATATTGTTGCAAGTGAACGTAAAGCGAGATGTGGACAAAAAAAAAAAGGTCTAATTTGTTAACAAACAATATCGAATTGCCATAATTGCGAAATGTGCCACTAAAATAGACTACACAGAGGCAGGTATCAGAAAGCAGTAAATATAATCTGCCTGATTCAATTATATGACGTGCGGTTTAAAATCTGTAAAGATTTAACTGCCGGAGATATTGCTGGCCATCGCTTTAAATAATTAACAAATCATCGTTACAGCCAGTTTATCTTCCTCTCCGCTCACGGATGCTCTATGCTTGCTCCACTAGTGCCCCACTCTTGTCCCTTTGTTGCATCTAAATGAGATGAGCATATCAATCAAATTTGGGGCAAATATATCTAGTGTTTGTTTGTTTGGATCGAATGTGAGAACCTTAAAAAATACTCATTCGGAATGACTAAATTAAAACCTAAATATAATCTGTGATGCCGATTTATCCTGGCATCAAATCAAGTTGTTTTCAAAACCAACGAACAGCACAAATAAACCTCATTTCTTAATTTACAAATCAGAATTACCAAAAATCCACGAAAGAGGCCACTCGGACCGTCGGTCGCAGCTGTAAGAAATATAGAATATATAGACTTTGTAGAGTGCAAATATTAGTTACCCCCCCCTCTCTACCCCATTAAAACATACTTCCTTTTTTTGTCTGAGACTGCTTGTGCCTCTGATTAACATTCCTCTGTGATAGAATTTCTTTCCTTTTTTGTAGCGATCAGAGATTGTCATATATCATTTACTTCAAGGCAATGAATCCAAAAGGCGTTGTGGCCGTCAGTTCTTGGAAGCCGATCCACATATTGGGGGTTTTGGGTGCGCCCCTCAGAAAAAGATGTGGGCGTAAAATGGCTGAATGATGCATTCTGAAATTTATTTAAACAACATACATTAGAAAAGGGTCTTTGTCCCATGAGCTAATCAAACACATCACTTGTCAATCACTAAATAAGGTGCGAAGGGAGGCCATGATGAAAGAAGTGGGACCTAAAGGATTCATTTCAGTGGCTGCAAAGGATTCTACAACTGGGTCTGGTCTCTTTAGTGAGTATCTGGGGGACCTTTTGAGGGAAAGAACAATGCTACAGCTACAGCGACATCAGGGGGGGGGGGGTATACCCTTACTTTTCTATATATGGGTGCAATTGACGGTTCATTTAATCATAAAGCTGGATCTTTGAATATGTCCCATGAGCTAATCAAACACATCACCTGTCAGATTCATTTCAGTGGCTGCAAGGGGTCCTACAACTGGGACTGGTCTCTTTAGTGAGTATCTGGGGGACCTTTTGAGGGAAAGAACAATGGATGCTACAGCTACAGCGATATCAGGGGGGGGGGGTATGCCCTTACTTTTCTATATATGGGTGCAATTGACGGTTCATTTAATCATAAAGCTGGATCTTTTGAATATGCAAAGTGATCGGCAGACAATATAATTGATCATTGGTTTTGTAATAGTTTCATATATCCTCTGTCTCTTAGAGATGTGGAGAATATACCAAAGCTGTATATGATAAACTACTCGAAATGAGAACGTTAACCGCAGGGCGTAAGGTTTACGTAACCGCATATATTCTGCAGCTTTTATTACAGTCCTACTGACCCACCTCATCTGGTAGGTAAAGCGTTCGTATACAGCAATTGCTATATCATTGTGGTGAAGAACTATCCTTGTACACGTGGGTATGCAAAAGAAATGTGATCCTTGTGGAGAGGAAGGGTTTACTTTGGGAAAGACTATACGGTTCCTTTTGTGTACTACGTCATTGCACAACCCAACCACATGCAATGTTGGGAGCTTACTCAAGTCAACTGAAGTGAGCCAGAGGTACTGGAGAAATAAATACATGGGGGGGGGGGGCGAGTAACAAATTTATAGAGTAAAGATTTTATTCAACCCCACTTCACACCAACCATCCCCCTTTTATTCTGTGAAGGCTTAAACATTATTTATAAGAAAGTGGCAAACTAGTGAAATAGTATCTTAAAAACAAGTTGAAAGCGAAACAGGGCCAAAGAATAATAAATCACGACCAGCTCCATCAAAGGCACCGAGAACCAGGTTGGGGCCTGGAGATAACTACTATATGTCACGAAGCCTCATTTTAATTAATTTTCTCAAGTATAGTATGTAAATCAGAATACATTATTTCTTATCCCATACTTTTCCGGGCCTCCAAACCGATCAGGGCCCGAGCATGTAGCGCCTGGACCCCTTCTCGTCCGGCCTGGCTACTTCAAACTCAGACAATGGTTTTGGATTACAATCGGGTTCTGATTGTACATTTTAAGATGCATACATGACCAATATGTGCTCAATCTATGAACAAAATTATGTTCAACACACGCCCAATGCGTACATGATCAACACATGCTCCATAATATGATAAAGCTAAAATGGTTGGGTGGGTCGAGGTCATAAAATGATAAAGCCATCGGTGGTTCAGTCGCATCACCCGAAGCTGTTTATATAATAAAGAAAAGCCTTGATATATAAGGATATAATAGAATGTATTACTACATCAATTCTAAAACACAGTCGCATGCTTCCTGCAGTTCTTACGTACTATAAACCAACCCAAATGTCGTCAAAAAGATTACGTGAAAAAAGAAAGGTAAATACATGCCATCAAATGTTATGCCAGCCCTGCATGCTGTATTTGCTCAACGAGATTTCAAGAAGGAAAAGAACAACGGTTGACTTTGTGTGTAGAAGACCTCGTATATAGTCATTCACTTCCTGAAATCTGAATACGGTTCAAATAAAGCTACAGATGTTTATTTGAAAAGATATAATTAAAATAAAGTACAAAAACAACACACAAACGTTTATACCAGCTCTGACCTATCATATCAAGTAGATCTTCAAGAAGGAAGACAAAACGAGTCTTAGTTAGGTTAAGATTTGTGTGTTAGCAATATACCAGCTAAAGTAATATAACATTACATAGAAAATGGATAAAAGGGATATTTGATCAGACCTTCAAGACGTTTACTTTGGTTTTGTGAATAATAATGTAAAGTTAATAGATTCTTAATAGAAATAGGCGGTGACTATCATATGTAACATATGTCATATCTACATTTTGATTTATTCCCAAGCTCTATCTATCTATCTATCTACCTATCTATCTATCTATCTATCTATCTATCTATCTATCTATCTATCTATCTATCTATCTATCTATCTATCTATCTATCTATCTATCTATCTATCTATCTATCTATCTATCTATCTATCTATCTATCTATCTATCTATCTATCTATCTATCTATCTATCTATCTATCTATCTATCTATCTATCTATCTATCTATCTATCTATCTATCTATCTATCTATCTATCTATCTATCTATCTATCTATCTATCTGTCTATCTGTCTATCTGTCTATCTGTCTATCTGTCTATCTGTCTATCTGTCTATCTGTCTATCTGTCTATCTGTCTATCTGTCTATCTGTCTATCTGTCTATCTGTCTATCTGTCTATCTGTCTATCTGTCTATCTGTCTATCTGTCTATCTGTCTATCTGTCTATCTGTCTATCTGTCTATCTGTCTATCTGTCTATCTGTCTATCTGTCTATCTGTCTATCTGTCTATCTGTCTATCTGTCTGCCTGTCTGCCTGTCTGCCTGTCTGCCTGTCTGCCTGTCTGCCTGTCTGCCTGTCTGCCTGTCTGCCTGTCTGCCTGTCTGCCTGTCTGCCTGTCTGCCTGTCTGCCTGTCTGCCTGTCTGCCTGTCTGCCTGTCTGCCTGTCTGCCTGTCTGCCTGTCTGCCTGTCTGCCTGTCTGCCTGTCTGCCTGTCTGCCTGTCTGCCTGTCTGCCTGTCTGCCTGTCTGCCTGTCTGCCTGTCTGCCTGTCTGCCTGTCTGCCTGTCTGCCTGTCTGCCTGTCTGCCTGTCTGCCTGTCTGCCTGTCTGCCTGTCTGCCTGTCTGCCTGTCTGCCTGTCTGCCTGTCTGCCTGTCTGCCTGTCTGCCTGTCTGCCTGTCTGCCTGTCTGCCTGTCTGTCTGCCTGCCTGTCTGCCTGTCTGTCTGTCTGCCTGTCTGCCTGTCTGTCTGTCTGCCTGTCTGCCTGCCTGTCTGTCTGTCTGTCTGTCTGTCTGTCTGTCTGTACATTATATATATATATATATTACATATATATATATATATATTTATATATATATATATATATATATATATATATATATATATATATAGATTTAAATATATATATATATATATATATAAATATAAACGTCATATATATATATATATATATATATATATTTATATATATATATATATATATATATATATATATATATATATATATATATATATATATATATATATTAGGTATATATATATGTATATATATATACGGTTAGACATACGGTAGCGGCAGGAACTGATTGGGATTGATGAATTGAGTCCATTTGTTGGATTAGAATAGTAATTGACATCTGATATTTTAACTTTGATGATCCGCCAAAATCCATGGTCTTTTCATGATGCATACACAATTAGAGAGACGGTAACATACATATTTGACCCTCATGATAAGTACACATCGTGTTATCGCGGTATGTCATGTGATCTCACCCACTACTGCGCAATAACAGTCCAAAATCGACAGACAAATTTTAAAATATTTTTTTTAAATTTGTTATTGCAATGCAATTGCAAATATGGTTATATTTGCAAAACATATTTTCATAATCGTATAATCATATGTTTGGGATATTTGCCAATCTAATTTGACGTGCAAACTTTGCTTTGTTGACGACACAGGTTATAAATAGATTTGGTAATCGTAGATGTATATTAAAAAACAAGCATACGTTACAGAACTTACAGAACCTTACTGCGTAGTACACTTTGGAATTAAGCAAATTGTGACATTCCTTTGCCTAGAAATTACAACTCTTTTTATTTGAGGTAAGTTTATACATTTAAATAAAGATTAAATAAAATTAGCAACAAAAGGTAATTATTAAATAGTTTGAGGAGTGGATAAATTAATATTTTCATTCCATATATTAGGAAAAGGGGAAAATAGTCCTGCTTAAATTTTAAGAATTGAACAAGAATTGGAAGAAGCTAAAAGGCAGTATAACAAAACACACAAATTATGCACTTATTTATCGATGTAAATATTTTCGATGGCCAATATAAAGACTCACTTTTGTATGTCAACTACAAACGTTTGCCTCCATTTAATTGTTGAATATCACTTTATAGTAACAGGAATGATGCATTAAACCGACATATTAACAATCTTCAAAGTTATAATAAGTGAATCCTATGCATTATAAATAGTATGCTAGTAACAGGAATGATGCATTAAACCGACATATTAACAATCTTCAAAGTTATAATAAGTGAATCCTATGCATTATAAATAGTATGCTAGTAACAGGAATGATGCATGAAACCGACATATTAACAATCTTCAAAGTTATAATAAGTGAATCCTATGCATTATAAATAGTATGCTAGTAATAGGAATGATGCATGAAACCGACATATTAACAATCATCAAAGTTATAATAAGTGAATCCTATGCATTATAAATAGTATGCTAGTAACAGGAATGATGCATTAAACCGACATATTAACAATCTTCAAAGTTATAATAAGTGAATCCTATGCATTATAAATAGTATGCTAGTAACAGGAATGATGCATTAAACCGACATATTAACAATCTTCAAAGTTATAATAAGTGAACCCTATGCATTATAAATAGTATGCTAGTAATAGGAATGATGCATGAAACCGACATATTAACAATCATCAAAGTTATAATAAGTGAATCCTATGCATTATAAATAGTATGCTAGTAATAGGAATGATGCATGAAACCGACATATTAACAATCATCAAAGTTATAATTATTCAATCTTATGAATTCTTTATAGTTGGCTACAGTAATAGGAATGATGCATGAAACCGACATTTTAACAATCTTCAAAGTTATAATAAGTGAATCCTATGCATTATAAATAGTATGCTAGTAATAGGAATGATGTATGAAACCGACATATTAACAATCATCAAAGTTATAATTAGTGAATCTTATGAATTTTAAATAGTAAGCTATAGTAACAGAATGATGCATTAAACCGACATATTAACAATCTTCAAAGTTATAATTAGTGAATCTTATGAATTCTAAATAGTAGGCTAAAGTAATAGGAATGATGCATGAAACCGACATATAAACAATCATCAAAGTTAAAATTAGTAAATCCTATGCATTATAAATAGTATGCTGGTAATAGGAATGATGTATGAAAGCGACATTTTAACAATCATCAAAATTATAATTATTTAATCTTATGAATTCCAAATAGTAGGCTATAGTAATAAGAATGATGTATTAAATCATTTATAAAAATTACTTTGAATTTAATTTTTTAATCATAGAGGGACACAGAGAGTGGAGGAGGGGGGGGGGGGGCGGGTAAAGGAGAAACATTGTATTCCACTATATGAACAGTATATAACCATCCTTGGTAACGATGACTTATTAAACCTAAATTTGATAGGCAACCAGGTGGTATAATATAGTCTTCACCAATAAGGTAAAATGAAATGTGTAATAAACTCCAAATGATTGTAAATGAAGAAAAACAACAAAATATTTTAACATTCAATTCCTGAGACAAGAATATTTGACGTAGGTACTAAAGGGCTTACTGGCATAAGCAAAATCGGTATGCAGCTGCATCCATCTGTTCGTCAGATACCTATATGTGAATACTACACGGTTTGATTGAAGTTACACCAGGTGTTTTCAAGTTGTATTGTTCCATAATATCAGTATCCATTTAAGTTAAGGACGGTCCCAATAGTTATGTATTTTTACTGTAAGCAACACGTATTAGGTGAGACTTATTGTGCAAACATACACTACCAACACAGTAGATATTTAGATAGGACAGCAGCTATATAGATGTTTCGTTCAGTGAATTCAAACATTCACTGATCAGTGATTAACAATTTACACGAGGTTCTCAAATTGCAGTGTGGTTTTAAGGGCCCTCAAATTTCCCACCACATATACTACAAACAATTTGAAATATATTGCCAAACGTCATATTTATTATTATTTATTATTATTTCTAGTGAATTCAATGAAATGGCACCCGAATATCTCTTCTCCCTACTTTTGGTGAAATCATTTACTTGACGGATTAAAATCATCGTATTGTATAGACTAAAATTAATACACTGTGTCAAGTGTGCCCTCCTATCGTTGTTTTGCCCATGAAAGATCATAATCTAAGTCCCCATTAAATCTGAATGATGTGACCACTTCAACCTGCCACCACCACCAGCTTCCATCCTCGCCACACACAAACAAACAACTCCCACCCCCTCCCATTCACATACACGACAAAACTTGTTTTCTATTTAATTAGCTATACAAGCGATGCCATTTACCTTTCTTCTACAACTCTCTATCTGTACAACCCATGACTATTGGTCACTATTGTTGGTAACTGGTGACAGAAATTTCTTTTGTACCATATCGCCACTTGTCAGGCTTAGACATGGACACACACAGAGACCCCCCCCCGCCCCACCCCAAGCACACACAAACATACGCGCAGATTCACCGTTCCTTATCTGTCTTTAGAAACACTTGTTGTATACTAGTAATATCTTCTTTGCTTTTATGTAAAATTTTGCGGTTTTCTACTTGACAAATTAATATGCCTGATGTATGTTTGTTTCAATATGACATGGATAATGTTTTTCATATTTATCGCTTGATCTGCATTGATTAATCAGTAGAATTAATTATAATTATTTGTAGACATTTCACCTTTCCAATTTCTTGGTACCGACTCTTTATCCCTTATTCGGATTCCACTTTTGATCTATTATTGGTCTACAGGTTGACATACTATTCGACAAAACCAATCATGAAACTGTACGCGTTCTTATGGATCACACTGACTGGCTGCTATGCGAGTGAGTTCATCAGTAAGTATTCACTCAATCCTCTATATTAATCTCAATAATAATCAGCAGTTATTTTTACGACGCTTAAGCGACCACAACTGTGGGAGAAACCCGCAAGGGTTTATGGATTACAACTTGCACATCGTATGTATGTAATGGTTACATAAATACCGTCTTTCTCACGTATGCTATGCGGAACATGGAGGGATGGAAGTGAAAAGGGAGGGGTGGGGTGGGGTGGGGTTGGGAATGGTGGATGATGTTGTTCACTTTCACTAGGGTATGCCTTGCTAACATTCTCATCCTTTTAAATGGTTGTAAGAAGTAGTTAATCCATGGAGTTGCAGGCCACAGTTGGGTATATGAACACTTCAATCTGGGGACACATCGATTGTCATACACTCAACAATCAAGGTTGAGGTTTAAGAACTAGGAGTAGTTCGCCACATTCTTTCTTACACGCCTTCGACGTTTTATTGTTATGTAAACGTTCATACTCCAATATCGTAAATGGGTTTGAGGGTTTCGGTCATTTTGGTGTACGTGTCATGACCAAATAGCTGTTTTTTTTTTTATATTAACGTTTCACGTCTAACCAATGGTTTTGCAACTATATTGTCTTAATAACGTATGCCCTACATTATAAGCCCTTGCTCACATCAAGTGTGAAGTCCATCGGTATTATGGTTTATCATCAAATCTAAAGTTTTTCGCCCCCACTGAGCTCAAATTGACTTTTGACCTGGTTTGATCATGTGACTTTTGGTTGACCTGATATCTTTCATGTGTTTTGGCAATTTGTTATTTCGGTATATGCGTACTGGCCGAACTGCTTATATTTAACCTTTGACGTATTGATGTCATTAATCACTGAGGCACTACATTCTATACACATTCACTCAACTATTATGTTTGAATTACTACGTGGAACACTTTAGATCACCTAAACTTCTTTTTGGTTTGGATGACAATAGAAACCTATGTAGCCATGATGGCGTGTGTGTATGTGCCCGTGTTTGTGTGTATGTGTCTGTGACGGCCATCTTGTCAACAACGATATCTCAAGATAGGAAGCATGATTACTGTTTACACTTAACCTGATTATGCATCGTATTTAGAAAAAGCCTATGGTTTTCGTGGTGGTCAATGGTCACCTGAGGTCACCAGAAGACATTGTCAACACATTGTCTTAATTGAGGAAAATGGGACACTTTACATGCTAAGCATGTGAATGAGTTATGTGGAATAGAACTCAATTGTTTTTGGTAGAGGTGTGTATTGCTATGTGCAGTAGACTGACATGTGTGTATCATGCCACAGTGTAATTGTATCAAAATAGTGGTTTAGGAAATTTATATTATAAGGGTTATTTCTGGTGAACAAGCACAACTCTTGTAGAATAAAGTCATCGAAACCTCAGTGCATTTTGCATTCCGGTTTTAAATTAATGCCTAAGCTGTAAACTATCTGACATTTTACAGGGTGCGAGGGTTGCGGCCATTTATCAATGTACGGAGGCATTACACAATGTGCTGATACATATCCACCAAGTTTAAATGATAAACGTTATGACCCAAATCCTCTTTTTCTGAATTTAACTTGAGGGATTCAGCCATTCTGGTATGCGAATAATTACATCACTAAAATGTTGCCTTTAGGGTTATTTAACCTCTGACGTCATTTATCACGTATGCGCTACATAATGTTACTTTCCACAGACCTAGCATGCGAATTTAAAGTAGTTTGAATTTTTTATTGGGGGGGGGGGGGAGTGTCGTTATGCGAACTAATCCACCATCGGTTAACTTCAAACACTTAGTATGTGCCCGGTCATTGGATCTAGTGCCTACATAGGTTCAAAGGTCAGGGGTTAATTCGCATTACAAATACATCATTTTGACAATTACGGGCATACCAACATGGGGACATGGCTTACTATTGAAGCCCATGGATAGCAGATCATGCAGTTGTTTTAAGTTGATATTAAAACTTTTGTATAACTTAATATAGTTTTTTGTTTTTAGAATATTGCAAATAATAACATGCATGATAGCATGAAAGAAGAAAATGAAATATTTGAAATGTAAACTGTTACAATTATTCTGTATTACTCTTTTGTCTTAATCCTAACAGAGTTCCCATTAAGCTGCCTAAAAAGTGCGTATATCATCTTCAATGTTTTCATTCATGACATGAGTTTGGTAATTCACCTCACCCCACCCAAAGTAATGTTTAAAAAGAGAAGGGGACAAAAGGCTCATGCAAATAAATGAGAAGTGCCGTTCTTGTCAATGAATAGTTCACTCTTTCATTTTCTTCCCTTGCTAAATCCGTTTGTTGAGAAATCATGACAGTTAAAAATACCATTTTCTTGAACAGTAGAAAAAAATTGTATTGAAAAAGTGCTGCTTTAGCCGTTTTTATGAAATATTCAAAAGTAGAATTTCTTGTAGAGATGCTTGAAAAATGGGCAATGCTCTTACACAGGGTATATGTAGATACCCACTTTAATTGTTAATTGTGTCCGCCGTATACTGGTATTGCAATAACCTCGGTAACCGTTATATTCGTTACATATGATCTAAATCTTCCTACACCACATCTATTTTCCTTATTTGTATTCTTCACCCTAAATCACAATAATCAGCTTATCATTTCTTTACTTCAATTTAATTCCACAAGTATTTTTTGCATCGTGTGAAAATTAATGTCGTATATTTTATAATGAATAGTAGGTTTTGTTGAATTGTATTAGCAATGTGATTGCATAGTTGTATAGCGATGACTTCAAAACATTCCCTTTTTCCTGTTTTTTTCAACTGTCTACAGATCCGCGGGAGGAATGCAGTATGTTAATATCAATTGATTGTATTTGTGGTCGCTTTCTTCATTTGAAAAATGACTTTAGGCAGATAGTTCATGTTGATAGGTTACAGTTCGTTAAAAAGCTCCATTGTCACTCCATGTTGTATTCCTGTGCACTGTTTAATTAAAAATATGCCCCAAAAATCACGTGGATCATCAATTAAAGTGACTGGGCTACTAAGTCTAACAGATCATCAGGTCAGTTTCTCAGATGCAACACAAAGCTCTAAAGGAAAACATAAGGCTTTCATCAACTCAAATAACATGCCACAATGCACTTAAAACTTGTCAAGAACTAGTATGTTGGATATCTCTAGAGGGTGTTCTATGTATAATGTCAATTGAACATATTTTCGTTGGGCTATTAGAATTTGTAAAACAATAGCTTCACTATCAAATTTCAGACATGCTCTTCCCGACGTCATTATCAATCTAGCCTTAAGCGACCACCAGAGAATTAGAATTTATGAAACTAAATATTGTTAAATATGCAACAGCTTGAACCAAAAAATATTATCTCTTAACTTTTTCTTTTCTTTTCTATAACGTATGAAGATTTAAATTTTGCCTCAAGTAATCATACGTTAAGCGTGACTCAACCTATATGACATTGTTGTGTTGGAAAATATCGTGCCTTTAAACATACTGTATTCTGCTACACTAGTAAACGAAGTACCCAACAGTTCATTAAATATGAATTTAAAAGGTTGCGGACCAATCAGAAGCTTTGCAGTAAATTTTAAACACAAGGACGCTATTAATTAGAAGTAGACAAAGAGTAATAACCAAATTGATTAATTTAGTCAGTCTGCTACTGGGAAATTCTGCAGAATGGAGCCGGGGTTGATGTGCAGTTCACATTTTTTTATTATGTAAATTTACTAAATAATAACTTGTGCTCCATGTGTGTGGCAAGGTGTGGTGCGGGAGTAGCAATGGATATCGAATTCGAATGTTGCCTTTCATATAAATCTCGCAAACTTAAACGTTGGAGGCTTCAATCAAGTGGTTTATTTCCTTACCCCCCTCCCGATCCACCCCACCCTCCAATATATAATCTAATATAATTTAGAAATGTTTCAAGCGAATACTATTTGTTTAATTTGTTTTCCTCTTGATTCTGACAGGCATCTACGAACTCTGTGACTTGAGTGCGTAACATCTTTTTAATAATTTTATTATTAGTATAGCTATTTAAGTTTATCATTTGAAAGTAGACGGTTTGATGATTCGAAAGCAAAAGAATCAAAATAACATTGGGAAATATTTTATTAAAGTTCACGTCTTGCATATAAATATTATCTTTTCAATAATATATTTAGAAAGTGAATTTCCTTCCTGGATGAAATGTTATTACATCTTCAAAGGTGGTGTAAAATAAAGATATTGAATCCTTTGACAAATGCAATATTTGTATAGATATTCTGTACGAGCGATAAACCAAATATTGATATTTAAATAATTTTCTGGTAGCCCTTAGAAGTTACCTTAAAATACGATAAATTATAGTCCAAACATGTTTTCAAAATATGAGAACGCTAATGTTGCGTTTGACAGAGAAACGATTTTTTCATCGTGTAGGATGGATATTTCAAGTTTATTTGGACAGTAAAGAACGTGACGTCATATTCGTGAATGCAGATTGCGACATAACCCACACTGCATACAGTTCCTACAGTCATCACAACATAAACTACGTTTGAATACAGATTAATTTCTTCCTTAATTTTCGGTGAAATTTCTTATAAATTATATATCTTTTAAAAAATCGTTAAGCCATCATATATGTAATGCATCTGAGATTTCGTGATATGTGTGTAACACCGGATAAGTTTGAACAGCAGACTCTTCGTTGTTTATACATCGCGCTGTCCAGCTCCAACGCAAAGAATGTTCGCATGTAGGCTACTTTAGCGTTTACAATCGGACAGTTCTGCGAAGCCTAAGCTTCTCGGTAATACATTCTGCTCTGCTATCGATTCCGCCAAGTTTGATATGTCGGTGACTTAAATACTTTTGAAGTTTCCTTTACTGTAAAGTTGATCCATGAATTTTATTTCATCGATTTCGAATAACTGTTGTTTGAGTGTGAGAGTGTATGATGCAAGGGCGTAGGAACCGGGGGGGGGGCTGGGAGGGGGGGCGCCATCCCCCAGTGAAAAATGTGGAGGGCCCCCCCCCGCTTCGCAAGTCAGAAAACCCCTTTTTCATTTCCAAATGAGAAAAAAATCTCATTTGGAGCACCAAATTGCATCTAAGGCCTGGTGAAAATACAAAATTAAGTTTACAAAATGGAGTGGGTGTTGAAGTGAGCTTTATTGCACTAAATTGCATCTGAGGCTGCCTGGAAATGCAAAAAAATTCCAAAGGGGAGGGGGTGTCTCTTAGACCCCTCCCCCAGGCCGGCCATCAGTCTTCAGCCCCCCCCCCCTTAAAAGTACCTTCCACGCCACTGGTATGATGTGCAACGCTATGTACGTATACCAACTAGGCATGGTAGGCTGTCTACGTTCGCGATGTGTACGTAATATATAATAGGCAATCACCTGTGCGTGTACACGCTATAGTGTATTTGCTGAGGAAATTGGAGTGCTAACTTCAAGTCGCTCGTTTTGCCTATTTGCATGCACTACGTCAATAATAACCAAATTGATGCGTTCGAACAAACGGTGCTTTTGTTGAGAAACTGGTGAATTTTAAAAACAGATTTCTACAAGAAGAAAACGTCGAATGGGGACAATTTCCACATGGTTAGAAATAGAAAAATAAGCACTACGAGGACAATGTATAAAAATCTTCTACCAGACAATAACTTTAAGTTTAATTGGTAAAACGTAATGTTGTGGGTTTCTTTTCTATCTCTTTCGGTGATTCTCGCAGATCCCCGTAGGTGTAAAGGTAAATGAAGACGAAGATGACGATGATAAGGATGTTGAGGAGAATGTTGAAGATGATGATTAGGATGATGAGTATGATGATGTGGATGATGAGGATGATGAGGATGGTGACGATAATGATAATGATGATGATGATGATGTTTAGGATGATGATGATGATGATGATGATGATGATGATGATGATGATGATGATGATGATGATGATGATGATGATGATGATGATGATGATGATGATGATGATGATGATGATGATGATGATGATGATGATGATGATGATGATGATGATTAGGATGATGAGTATGATGATGTGGATGATGAGGATGATGAGGATGGTGACGATAATGATAATGATGATGATGATGATGTTTAGGATGATGATGATGATGATGATGATGATGATGATGATGATGATGATGATGATGATGATGATGATGATGATGATGATGATGATGATGATGATGATGATGATGATGATGATGATGATGATGATGATGATGATGATGATGATGATGATGATGATGATGATGATGATGATGATGATGATGATGATGATGATGATGATGATGATGATGATGATGATGTAACACCTCTTTAATTTCGTCTTTACAGAGTTGAGTGAAATTTGCGGAACATGCTCAGGTAATCACAATTTTTGTTAAAATTGAATATTAAACACGGCATTCCACGAATTGAGTCGCAAATACCCTTCTTGAACAATTGTAAACTTCACGTGCATTCTACATTCATGAACCCCGCACTGAACAAAACATCATTTGTCATTGTTACCCTTGAAATTAACATAGCCGTCATTGTATAAGTTTTTTCTTTTATCATACTTAAGTTGTGAAGTCCCTACCACGGGGCACTCTCTTACTATGGTACCATGTTAACCACATAGTTTTCTTAAAGTACTTGACATACGCATTACACCAGTGAAGGTGGCAAGTCAATTAAATGTTTCCACTTGGAATTTTAGCGTAATGTTGCTTATTGTAGCTCTAACGATAAAACTCGTAAAATGTTATTCTTTTTCATTGCGGCTTTTGTCACACGTCCAGGTTGTGGTATGTTACTCATGATTATGTCTTTTCTTTTTTCTATCCAATGTTGCTTTCATCCATTCCTACGATAGTACGACGACACTACATCCTTAATAGTTTAAAGTGTGAAAGTGCACTTAAAAATGTCATCGACTGTAATGGAAATTGTCTTTGTGACATTACCTAACTACACTTTATATTAAATCAAAATTCATACTACCTGCTACTCATAACAAAGAACGCGTTCAGAAATGTCAATATAATTTTTTTCATTTCCTCATGAAGTTAGTATTTATTGTCGCTTTCAGGAATTCCAAATAATAAGAAACGAGAGGGCAATCGATGGAGTTGCAGATCTCACCCTTCCATGACGGTTGTGATTGTTGGGTTTCTTCTGAATGCTTCTGGTTGCTATCATTAGGCCAAATTGACCTTTCACCTCAACTGACCTTTGTTATCGAACCTAAACACTTAAATCTGTTATATTTTAATATTCGTTTCATCATTCTCTACATATCGTGTGGTTTGCTGCATTTAACATAGATGTTGACAAGCAGAAAAGGGCTAAAAACCAATTTGAAGGTGTCTTCGTCTTTGACCTCTGGGCGTGTGACCTATGACGTCATCAATCACAAAAGCACGATTTTACATGGTCAGATACCTACCCACCAAGTTTGTACATGATTTGACTTACGGTCTAAGAGGAGTTCGCAACACTTGTTTACTCACACACACATACACGCAGACAAACCCACACACACACTTCGACACTTTAGAGTTGTGGAGTGAAGTACAATATCTTTTCTCCCTATACATTAAAAGTAGGGAGATGAAATAATAAGCAAATAGTTTATTTCGTCTTGCAGCATTTCTTATTCATACCAAATTCCATATAATTTAACATTTTGACAATGTCACTGTTGAGATTCCAAGCAATGATGCTGATAATGTCGATAGAGAAAACAGCGTTTCGAACTTTTAATTCAAAGGACCCATTATGTTGAAGAATTCCTGGATCTTTCACGCGGCTTAATGGTATTTCAGTTTACTGGCTCTGATTGTGATGTCACGTCTCAGCCTCGCAAAACACTGAAATACAGTTTTATGATCATATTTCTTTTCAAAAGTTCATTATGTTGAGCATGAAACAGAAAATGGTCTAAACGGCGTAATAACAATATGAAATATTTGGAAAGTAAATTTGAATGGTTATTTTGCCATTCTTATATTTTCTTTGCTCCAATTAGATTTCGGTCAACTCTGCGAAATATGTGCGTATTTTTAGTTAATAAACAAGATCATATTACATTGTGTGGAATTCGAATATTGAATGTTGGATACTTTATGATATAATGCATTGAACTGAGTTTGGAAAGCTAATATAATGCTTTAAGGCTCCCAGAAATGTCCTTTATCTTTGTACTGAATACGTTTCATATTAATTGTTTTATATTATATTTCCGTCGCTGTTCTTTTAACAATGCCCTGTGACGTCATAATGAAAGTTATAACGATGTCACTCTTCTTTTCGGCTTATCTACAGCTCCGGAATCTTGCAGTAAGTTAACAAAGGTCATATGTTGGCTTTTATTTGAAGTCATTTTGCCGCTAACTTAAGATTGTGTTCATAGCATTGCACAGGAATGTGAAGCATTGTGTTCGTGGCTTTGTACAGGATTGTGTTAATGGCATTGTGCAGGATTATCTTCATAGCATAACACAGGATTGCGGATGATGGTGAAGCACTGTTCTCATGGCATTGTCCAGGATTGTGTTTATGACATCGTGTAGGGATATGCAGGGTTGTGCATAATTTGTGTTAATGGTAATGAAAATACCTTAAAACATGGACAAAAGCTAAGTTAATGTAGATTTTCTCACCATATATTCCAAGACCAATTATGTATAAACCTCAACGTTAAGGTACGGTTGTTAATGCTTTGTAATGACGGAATGGCTAATTGTGTTAACTGTAGTCATAACGGTATCTCTTTGATCTCAAATGTTGACCACTTGAACAAGAAATTGATCTAAATTAAAGACACTCTTAACCAACTTTCAAAATAGTGAAAAAAGGGTATATACTACAGTCCAGCGAATGTAATAATCTGCTGAAACAAGGCGCAAGGTTTTAAAATGAATCACACACACGAAGCTGAGCGGCAGTCGCATAGAACCTCGACTTATTCAGACCTAGAAGGGTTCCTCTCATCGTTTATGACGCTAAATGTTTATGGTAATACAAAGTTGTCAGCTTAAAGTCAGAGTAGGAAGAATGTAGATAAATAACCTCAGTTGTCTCTGATGTAAGACACAAACGGTAAATAGGAAAGGAAAAGTGCACCTACTCGGTAATGTTCCAACGTATCGTAATGTTTTTTTCGCTAAATTAATAGCCTCTTGTTTCTGCTTGTATTTATAAAAGTATACTCTTCTATCGCTTGTTGTGTAGTATAAAAGAGAAAATTATTGTAACATAGAGAAATAAACACTTCAATAACTTTAATTTACGGAAACATTTCTCTATAGGGATGGCCGGTAAGACATTTAATTTGACGACTTATTGCAATATGATTAATTATTAAGAAGTGAATATGTTTAAAGACATTTACATGAATAGACGATACCGTCGATTTGTGAAACGATATGTGAGAGTAGACCGTAAATCAGGTTCCAAACGATAATTAATACACCTGTGATTAAGGTTATCACCTATCTGTATTGATTCACTACGACGGGGGTAATGAACCAACGTCAGTTAATGCCTTGTATTTAATGAACAGTCGATTATTCTGGATGTATGCATTAAATTACGTTGCTCTTGGACGTTGAGTACGTAAACAAGAAAACTGCTGTAACGTTTGGATATATACTCTTCAGTAACCTTAATTTACCGTTATATTTGTCTTCTGTTATTTTCTCTATAGAAGACGATGGTAAGATATCTTAATTTGACGACTTTATAGTAAAATATATATATAGTAAGAAGTGAATACGTTTATAGACATTCACATGAAGTGAAGAACCATTCGATGAAGTAAATGTTGCCAAAATGATTTTTTTAACTAAGTCAATATACAGACAAACAGTGCATAGAAACGTTTTTATGTTTTTGAAAAATGTATAAAATGTGAACTTGTTTACAAAAAATTTAACAAAGCTTGTTAGCCAATTGCAAAATAGTGAGTAAAAGGTATACTTCTTTTCAGTGAATAAGCACATTTAAAATTCTGATAAGATAAGGCTCAATTTTTTATGATAGTAGTACCATAAATTGCTGGGAAAGTTATTGTGTAAATAAAACGTTAATAGTGTTATGTTGTATACTCATGATCCAGAGTTACAACTGGACTCCCCCAGACGGTAACGGGTGTGAACATGAGAAAATAAATTTCACTTCAAAGTTATATAACTGAACAAGAATGTTCGAAAGTGGTTAAGTTAAGTTCGGAATATACGGGCGAAATTCCCTTTCCACTCCTTCATATTTGTTTGGAATAAGGATTGGATTTAACACCTTCCGGTTATCAAATTCAACTATAACCATACATAAAAATTAGTAAATGACTGAGAAATTGATCTTTGGAAATGACAAGTTTAACCTAATTATATATTAGTTGTGAGGTCATGAAAAGTCGTGCATATTCTACAAGAACAGAAAGCACTTTTCACACCGCTGGGGACTGACTGTTAAGGTCTCCTATCTGTGAGGATTCACGACGACGGGGTTAATATATCAATGTCAATTAATGCATTGCACTAAATTAACAGTAAATTGTTCTGGCTGTAATCATAACTTTATACTCTGCTCTCGCATGTTGAGTCTCAATTGACGTGCGCTATCAAGAAATATATAGTATCGTTCATTTACAATAATATATTGGCTTCTTTTTTCTCTCTATTGCAGTGCTGGGTAAGATATATTTATTAAAGTTGCATAGTAAAAATGACAATATTAAGAAGTAATATGTCTAAAGATATTAACATGGAGTGAAGACCCGGTCGATGAAATAATTGCTTTCAAAATGGAATTGTTTAACTCTATGTCAATGTACAGACAAGGCGTGGTAATGTTTTCATGAGATAAACCGATGTATGAGTTGTGAACATATATACCAAATTTAAACAAATCTTCTTGGCGAACTAGCAAAATAATAATTAAAACCCATATCACAGTTCAGCGCATGATGTAATATTATAATCTGGTATAATCTGCTATAATAATCTCCTTTCCCTAGAGGATTCACGACGACGGGATTAATATATCAAAGCCACCTAATGCTTTTCACTAAATGAACAGTCAATTCTTCTGGCTGTAATCATAACATTATACCCTGCTCTCGCATGTTGAGTCCCTTAACAATAGACGTGCACCATTAAAAATATATACCTCAGTATTATAATTTACTATATTATTCTGGCTTCTATTGTTCTCTCTATTGCAGTGCGGGGTAAGATATCTTAATTAAAGTTGTATAGTAAAAATGACAATATTAAGAAGAAATATGTCTTAAGATATTAACATGAAGTGAAGACCCGGTCGATGAAATAATTGCTGCCAAAATGGAATTGTTCAACTGTAGGTTAATGTACAGACAAGGCGTGGTAATGTTTTCATGAGATAAACCGATGTATGAGTTGTGAACAAATCTACCAAATTTAAAGAAATCTTCTTGGCGAACTAGCAAAATAATGATTAAAACCCATATTACAGTTCAGCGCATGATGTAATATTATAATCTGATATAATCTGCTATCATAATCTCCTTTCCCTAGAGGATTCACGACGACGGGATTAATGTATCAACGCCACTAAATGAACAGTCAATTCTTCTGGCTGTAATCATAACATTATACTCTGCTCTCGCATGTTGAGTCCCTTAACAATAGACGTGCACCATTAAAAAATATATACCTCAGTATCGTTAATTTATTATAATATTTTGGCTTCTATTGTTCTCTCTATTGCAGTGCAGGGTAAGATATCTTAATTAAAGTTGTATAGTAAAAATGACAATATTAAGAAGAAATATGTCTAAAGATATTAACATGAAGTGAAGACCCGGTCGATGAAATAATTGCTGCCAAAATGGAATTGTTCAACTCTACACGCAAAAAAATGGAGTGTAGAATTTGAACACTTTCCAGGTGTAACCGTTCACCCTACACCTGAAGGGTTACTCTGACCCTGAGTAGGGTTACATAATTCATGTAGCGTGTATTTTTTACACCTGCAGAAAGTGTACTTTCAGTTCGAGCATTCTGATTGGTCAAACCTCCCATCAGCTGGATTCTTAGTGCAAGTTAAGTGTTTAAACCACTGACAACATTTATCGTTACTAAATGTACTATAGTAACCACGGCCATATATACGTGCAAGCCACATAACGTTACGTACTCAGTGTGCGATAACGAGGTACAATGGCATGGAAAATGACGTTATAGGAGACTGGGACCTGGAAGAATTGATTGAAAAATTCGGAGGTATGTTTTGATATTATGTAAGTGAACGTGAAAAGAACGAGATATGCTTAGAGACCCACGACTAAGTTGGGTAGACGAATGCATTTGAATCGCTTGCGTTACGTAGACCTAACGTTAAAGTCATACGATAAGTTAATATAATAGGCTAGGTGCTATTTGTCATAGTCAACTCATAATTGTCAACGAATCTGTGTAACCTACATACAAGTAAATTAAACGGAATTGCCTACGGACGGACGGAGGACTTTGATCTAGGCCTTTTATGTAACCTAGTGCATTCTATTCCTTTTGGGCGTTAACCGTAACTTCGCATACCCTGCGTGTCACTTTTTTAAGTAGTAGTAGTACTAGTAGGATATACTTAAGCTATTTCAAGGCAATGCATTTTTAATAGCATCGGGCATGGGCCTATAGTTACGCTGGTACTATGTTTAATAAGGGATAAACATATATTCATGTAATGCAATATATAATTACCACTAATTGCCATTTTAGCTTGTAAGTTGTAGCAAGTAGGCCGAAGCTGATGTGGATCGGTGATACTTTTAGACTTAGGCCCAACCATAATTTAGCGATATTATGGAAGTGATCTAGCTGTTATAGTTCATAGCCATCTACACAATTGCATACAATGGTTAACATGATGCATTGGTTGTAAAAGTTGCCTACATTGTCTGATGAAAGTTTAATGCAAGTTCCTGTTTGACAAGGAATCACTATAGGCCATCTGGCTTTCTAGTTTCAAACGTGCTTGAAGAAGACAACCACAACTGATTAAATTGTGTGCATTTTCTTTAGGAATGTCAATGTTTTGTGAGGGGTACATGTAAATAACTGCTTATGCTCCAAGAATGTTTTAACACAACTTCATTATGATGGGAATTTTCTTTTCTTTTCTTTGTTACTTAGGTAGCATCAACTTGGAATTCTATTTGCAAAAGATTTCAGAAAGACCTCAGCAATATGTGTTACTTCTTGGAGGAAGCAAAATACATCCTCAGCAGTCAGTTGTGATCATCGAGAGACATGCGCTACCCCAGAGGACATTTATGAAGCCATTGGTGTTGCTTCAAATGATTCTACGCGTTAAATCTGAATTATACCAAATTGCAAGTTTCGGTGCCTGGGAATTTTTCCAAAAAGTTGTCTACCAGTTGCCTGGTGGTGTGAAGTGCAACCAGATTCGAGATTTTTATGCTTACCGTGCCAACACAAAAGACAAAGTAACTGCAGTTTAGCAGTTGTCATAGACATCACTCCACGTTTCCTCATCTCACGGATCAGAATGTATGTAAAGTTGTTGCTTATTTGGAATTGTCTTTGGGAAGAGTTGTTTCTTTGTGTTTAATTTGGAATACCAAGGGCACGAGCCAACAACAAAGACAAAGTAACTGCAGTGTAGCAGTCATCAGAGACAGCACTCTACGTTTTCTCATCCCACGGATCAGCATATATCTAAAGTTGTTGCCTATTCGAAATTGACTTTGGGAAGAGTTGTTTCTTGTGTTTAATCTGGAATACCAAAAGGCATTTGCCAGCAACAAATACATAGTCACTGTAGTGTAGCAGTCATCATACACAGCACTCCATGTTTTTTCATCCCATGGATCAGAATTTCTCTAAAGTTGTTGCATATTTGAAATGGACTTTGGGAAGAATTGTTTCTTTGTGTTTAATCTGGAATACCAAAAGGCATGCGCAAACAATAAAGACCAAGTAACTGAACTGTAGCAATTGAAAATGTTGGCACTTTAAGTTGACTTCATTCCACAAGACAGTACTTTTATAGCCTAAATTGTTTATTTTACATTTAATGGGATATAATATATGGACCTCTGGAATAGGAAGGTAGTAGGGTTCTTAATTGCTGAAAATCGCACATTCTGAATTGTTTGTGTTGTCATTGCTTTTTGTTCTCTCTTAAATGTACCTCTCTGCTGTGAGCGATTCAAACATGCATCCATATATTGTTCACCTAATTACTAGGTAATAATTAACCTAAAACCTGTATAAAATATTTACTAAATGGGTGCTATGTAAACTTCTCTGGCAAAATTTTACATAACAGTGTTGTATTTGCATTACATAATAAACATGTAAAACTGTACAAACCAGCAGTTAAGTAATTTTTACTTAAATGTTTAAGTGTTCTTATTTCACATGAAAATTAAGTATAATTTTACTTAACCTGTGTATCACGTTTTTTGAGTGTAAGTGTTATATTTATGGGATTTGGGGTTTGCAATTTCACCTGCAATTGTCAATTGAACATCAGTAAGGTGTTGGCTATATTCAACACGCAAAAAGTGTAAGAATAGCCAGACATGTGGTGTTACTACAGCTCTCCCATCAACTGAGTAATAAACACCTTTGAAGAGCTAAATTTAGGGGACTGGGTGTGACAATGACACCTGCAAGTGTTGATAAATTCAACACCAGCGAGGTGTTAGATTTTCAACACTCGGAAAGTGTAAAATTAGCAAGGAGGGTGTTGTCCCTGTACGAGCTAGGCTGAAGTGTTTGATATAACACTTATCGATTACTTTTCAACACTTCATTTTTTTGAGTGTAGGTTAATGTACAGACAAGGCGTGGTAATGTTTTCATGAGATAAACCGGTGTATGAGTTGTGAACATATGTACCAAATTTAAAGAAATCTTCTTGGCGAACTCGCAAAATAATGATTAAAACCCATATTACAGTTCAGCGCATGATGTAATATTATAATCTGATATAATCTGCTATCATAATCTCCTCTCCCTAGAGGATTCACGACGACGGGATTAATATATCAACGCCACCTAATGCTTTTCACTAACTGAACAGTCAATTCTTCTGGCTGTTATCATAACATTATACTCTGCTCTCGCATGTTGAGTCCCTTAACAATAGACGTGCACCATTAAGAAATAAATACCTCAGTATAATAATATTTTGGCTTCTATTGTTCTCTCTTATGCAGTCTTTGGTAAGATATCTAAAGTTGTATAGTAAAAATGACAATATTAAGAAGAAATATGTCTAAAGATACTAACATGAAGTGAAGACCCGGTCGATGAAATAATTGCTGCCAAAATGGAATTGTTCAACTAGATCAATGTACAGACAAGACGTGGTAATGTTTTCATGAGATAAACCGGTGTATGAGTTGTGAACAAATATACATATCTTGCAACGTCTTCTTAGCCAACTTGCAAAATATTATAGCAATATATTAAAGTATATACAGTTCAACAAATAATGACAAATAATAATCAGGAGTCATTCAAATTCGGACTATTCACTTATTCAGACCTTGAAGGGTTACTAACGTCGTATATATCAAACCGTGGTTGCATAGTTATACAAAGTTGTCATTTTAACATTCTGAATAGGAAGAACGCTATCAATGACAGTTGTCTCTGTTATAATAAACATACGATAAAGAAGAAACGTAATGTCTATATAAACGTTAATTAGTGATATAGTATAAACTTCATGATCCAGAGTCACAACTGGGCTTCAAACAGATGATAACGAGTGTGCACATGAGAAAAATGAATTTCTCATTAAAGTTATACAACTGAGTAAGAATTATTCACAGACAACATGCGCGAGTTGACAGTTAAACAGATTCCAAAAGATAATGTATACACCCGTGATCAAGTTTATAACCTATCTGTGTGGAATCACTACGACGGGGATAATGTACCAACGGCACCTTGTATTTCATGAACAGCCGATTATTCTGTCTATATTCATAATATTACTTTGCTCTTGCATGTTGAAAATACGTAAACAATAGAATTGCGGTAACGTATGGATATAAGCTCTTTAGTAACGTTGCTTTACAATGATATTTTTCTTCTTCTGTTCTCTCTATAGAAGAAAAAGGTAAGACATTTTAATTTCAAGACCTATAGTAAAATGATCAAACTAGTTATGTAGTGAAAACGTTTATAGACATTCACATGAAGTGAAAATCCTTCAATGAAGTAAATGCTGCCAAAATGATTGCATTAACTAATTTAATGTACAGACAAGCAGAGGAAACATCTTCAAGTTATCAAAAGAATTGTGTCTTGTAAACATATATACACAACTTTAACATATCTTGTTAGCCAACTTGCAAAATAAAAGTGAGTCTAACTAGATAGTAAACTACAGTTTAGCGAATAATGAAATGTAATAATCTGAATAAAAAAGATCAAGTTTTTAAGATAGTAGTAACATGAATAGTTGGGAAAGGTAATGCGTAAATAAAACGTTTATTAGAGTTATATTGTGTATCTCATGATCCAAAGTTACAAATGGACTTTCCCAGACGGTAACGGGTGTGAAAAGGAGAAATATGAATTCCTCTTAAAAGCTATACAACTGAGTCAGAATTATTCACAGACAATATGTGAGAGTTGACAGTAAACCAGGTTCCAAACGATAATGTAAACACCTGTAATTAAGATCATCACCTATCTGTGTTGATTAATTATGTCGGGGGTAATGTACCAACGTCAGGTAATGCCTTGTATTTAATGAACAGCCGATTATTCTGTCTGTATCTATGAAATTACTTTCCTCTTGCATGTTGTATTCGTAAACAACATACTTGTTTTAATGTGCGGAAATATTCTCTTCACTGACGGTAATTGACGAAAATATTTTTCTTTTAATGTTTTCCTTACAGATGACATTTGTAAGTCATTTAAAGACTTATACTAAAATGATCAAAATCATAAAGAAGTGAATACGTCTGAAGACATTCACATGAAGTGAAAATTCCTTCGATAAAGTAATGTTGCCAAAATGATTGCATTGACTAAGTCAATCTACAGACAAACAGCGGAAACGTCTTCAAGTTATATAAAACTATATGACTTGTGAACAAATACACACAATTTTAACAAGTCTTGCTAGCCAACTTGCAAAATAGTGAGTAGAAAGTATGCTACAGTTCAGTGAATAATCAACTGTAATAATCTGATAAAACAAGGCTCAAGTAGTAAAGATAGTAGTAACATAAATAGTTGGGAAAGATATCGTGTAAGAAAAAGGTTGGTGATATATTTTATATCTCATGATACATAGTTATAAATAGAGTTCTCGTGACGGTAACGGGTGTGAAAAGGAGAAAACTAAATTTCTCTTTAAAACTAAATAAAAATGGTGTGCAAACCCCTGATTAAGGTCCCCAGTCTTTGAGGATTCACGACGACGGGAGGCAGTATACCGACGTCACCTAAAGCTTCACTAAAATGAACAGTCAATTGTTCTGGCTGTATTCAAAACACTATACTCTGCTCTCGCATGTTGAGTATTTATAGACAGTAGAATTGTTATACCGTAAAGAAATATACACCTCAGTTATGTTAATTGAAGATTATATTTTGGATTTTGTTCTCTATATTAAAGCCATTGGTAAGATATCTTAATTTGAAGTTGTATAGTAAAAGATTACTATGTTAAGACATATTATGACTATAGACATTCACATGAGGGGAAGATCCATTCGACAAGGTAAATACATACAAGCATTGGTAAAGTCCACATGAGATAAAACGATGTATGAGTTGTGCACATAACGAATATTCGTAGCCAACTTGCGTAATAGTGAGTGGAAAGCATACTACAGTTCAGCGAATAATCAAATATAATAATTTGCTGTAATAATCTCCTATATGTGAGGATTCACGACGACGGGGTCAATATATAATATACCAATGTCACTTTATGCTTTGCACTGACTGAACTTGACTGTCCACTGAAGTTGACTGTCCTGGCTGTATTCATAACACTATACACTGCTCTCGCATGTTGAGTACTTTAACAATAGAATTGTTGTACCATAAAGAAATATTTACCTCACTTACGTTCATTCACGATAATATTTTGGCTTCTTTTTTACTCTCATGAAGCCTGGGGTAAGATATTTTAATTTTTAATTTGTATAGTAAAATTATGTATTATGATAATTAAATTTATTATAATTAACATTAATTAATGATACACAATATTTAGAAGTAATACGTCTACATGAAGTGAAACACCCCTTGATGAAGTAACTGCTGCCTGTGGTGACTCTATAGAACCACAAGAAAATACAATAACACTGAGGTAGCCGGTTTAAGCACACGTCTATTCAATAGGATAACTGTAAGGCAAGTGGTGAGATATATACAAGAATGAATAAAGCCTGGTGACGTATATCACCATAGCGAAGGCTGGGAGGTTCAGCCGTTTGGTGTGATGACAAACAATTAATATGAAACTATGAATCTACTACATTCCTCTCCCTTAGTCAAAACATTGAATTTAAGAATTAAAGGGATCATACGGAGAGTATATACATTTAACGACCGTAATATTCCGTTGGCTTCCGGTTACGTGAAGGATATTCCTTTCTAGTGGAAGAATCTCCAGCGGGACCTTCTTCCTGAGTACGCTCATTTATTATTGCAGCAGGAGGTGTTTTGTTTGACATTGCTGCTTCGTCATGAACGTCGTCGGTATCCAACTCAACATCAAGCTCCTGAACCAATGGCATGGTATCAAATTCGGCTTCGGGTTCAGTCGCCAAGTTTGGATTCTCAGGGGTGTTTGCATGACACTTTCTAATTTGATCTTGGTGTCGTTTAACGGTTATGTCATTATCAAGTTTGATTTTGAATGATACGGGTCCTGTAACTTCAATAATGTTTCCGATGAGCCACTTTGGGCCTCTTGTCGTGAAGTTACGGACGTACACCTTTCCCCCTCACAGAAATTACGAGGTTTTGCTGATTTGTCATGTTGCTGTTGCTGAGCCTGTTGTTTTAGCAGGACTCTATTTTGAATGTCCGGATGGACCAGATCAAATCTTGAACGTTATTTCCTTCCCATTATGAGTTCACAAGGAGAAACACCTGTGACAGAGTTTGGAGTGATCCTGTATTTGAATAGAAACCTAGCCACTCGATCTTCCAAACTACCCCCTGCGAGGTTCTTAACCCCCTGCTCAAAGGTTTGGACCGCGCGTTCCGCCAATCCGTTTGAGGAAGGATGGTAAGGGGCAGACGTAACATGTTTAATGCCATTCTGCTTGCAGAAGTAGGCAAACACTCCGCTAGTAAAACATGACCCATTGTCACTTACTATCATACTAGGTATACCAAACTGTGCAAACGTTTTACGCAAGTTTGTAATAGTAGCTTGACTAGTGCTCGAATTCATAACATGGATTTCAATCCATTTCGAATGTGCATCAACGATTATTAAAAACATATGACCCATACATGGTCCAGCATTATCTACATGCAGCCGTGACCAGGGGCGGGTCGGCCACGCCCATGGTTGCAGAGGCGCTTTTGGTGGATTTTGCCTGTTTTCTTGGCAAGGTTTACATTGCTTGACCAAGTCGTCAATTTCATTATCCATCTTTGGCCACCAAATGAACATTCTCGCAAGACTTTTCATGCGCGCTCCCCCTAAATGCGTCTCATGTAGCTCATTTAACAGTTGAGTACGACCCTTGGGTGGGATTATTACGCTATTTCCCCAGAGCAAACAACCATTTTGCACCGTTATTTCAGTGCGTTTCATGAAATACTGTTTTAGGGAGTCATCCGTTTGCTCTGGCCAGCCCTCCATGACATATTTTAAAACCTTAGAGAGAATCGGATCTCTCCGGGTCCATGTTTTTACTTGATGCGCTGTTACTGGGCCGTCATTCAATTGATTGAGCATAAGGACAGTTTCTTGTGGCAGTGGAGTTTGCTCTGGCGAATGCGGTAATGGCAGGCGACTCATTGCGTCAGCATTGCTATGCGCAGCAGTACGCTTAAACTGCAGGGAATACTCATACATTGATAGCGTGAGGGCCCATCTTTGGATTCGCGCCGAGGCTTGTGGCGGAATTGCACGTCCCTCGCTCAGCAAACTGAGGGGCGGCTTATGGTCAGTTACTAATGTAAAGTGGCGACCATACACATAACAGTGAAATTTCTTTACGCCATAAACACACGCAAGACCTTCTTTTTCAATTTGCGCGTAGTGTTTTTCCGCGGCTGAAAGCGTGCGCGACGCAAATGCAATAGGCTTTTCAGAGCCGTCGCCCATTACGTGAGCTAACACTACTCCAATACCATAGGGAGACGCATCGCAAGACAACACTAAGGGTTTTGTGGGGTCATAGTGGACTAGTACATTAGATGAAGTTAACAACGTCGTAGACTCATTAAACGCCTTCATTTGCCACGCCCATGTTGTACCTTTTTGCAATAATTCATACAAAGGGCTGGGCATGAATTTACCATAATAAGTCAATAATCCTAAGTACGATTTCAGTTCAGTCACATGTCGTTGGGCTGGTGCCTGATGTATCGCCTGAACCTTGTCTGGTAGGGGATGCAGTCCTTCTGCGTCGATCTTGTGGCCAAGATATTCCACCGATGGGGCGAGGAAAGTACACTTGGACCTCTTTAAACGCAGACCTGCTCTTTGTAATCTCTATAGTACTTCCTTCAGAGTGTTGAGGTGATCCGCTTCTGTAGGTGCGGTTGTTATAATATCGTCGAGGTACTCTGACACGCCCGACAACCCACGAAGCACGCCCTCCATTACACGCTGAAAGAATCCAGGCGCCGACGCTACTCCGAATGGGAGACGATGTAGCGAAAAAGTCCCATGTGAGTGTTAACAACTACAAGATTCTTGGATTTGTCATCGAGTAGGAGATGCTGGTAGGCTTGGCTCATGTCCAATTTGGTAAACTTTGTACCGCCAGGTAACGTCGCGAATAGGTCCTCAATACGCGGAATAGGGTATTGGTCTACCCGCGATGCTTGGTTCACAGTCAACTTATAGTCGCCGCAAATCCTTACTGATACTTTATCACCTTTTAGCACCGGAACAATAGGTGCTGCCCACTCTGAATAATCAACGGGCTCGATAATACCATCATTCTCCAGTCGTCGTAGCTCGCGTTCTACTTTCTCCTTCATCGCGTAGGGCACCGTACGCGATTTACAAAACTTCGGGGTCACACTGGGGTGAACACTGATAGTGACTTTCTCCCCTGTGAAAGTTCCTAGCTCGTCCTTGAAAACGCCACTGTACGTTTCGAGAAGTTCACGCAAGTTACTATTACTTCTGACTAGATTGATGGATGACCAATCTACCCGAATCTGGCGAAGCCAGTTTCGACCGAATAGGCACGGGCGGTTATTCCCCTCAACTGTGAATAGTGACAATGTATATCTTTTGTTTTCTTACTCCACTGTTACGTCGCAAACTCCCGTGACCTCGACTGATTCACCGGTGTAGGTGCTTAACGTTAAATCAGCTTCGTTTAGTTCTTCACCAGGCCACAATTTGCGAAAGTTATCTTCTGACATTAAAGCAGCATTTTGCGTCCTTTTCTATGATTTTTCTCAACCTCACTGACTCCACTATGCCATAACGACATACATAACTAGCTTATCTATTTAAATCTTACTTCAAATGGTGGCATAAAAGTCGAAATATTGGCAACTTTCAACTTTGTTTTCTCTAAGATATTTTCCGTTGGGATCCCAATAAACCTCGCCTATAATATGAATATTTAAACACTACAACGTCATTGACCAATACGCATTACAACACCATTCTTGAGTTGTGTACAGTCTATATGGCAGTTGTACCAAGGAGTTCCATAAAAACTCCCTGGTTGTACCAACGCAAAGTCTTGAATCTATTTTTAGCAACGGCTCATAACTAAACCCGCATCTCTGATTGGTTGAATTCAAATAGTGGGTTTGGGGGAACTGTGTGCGATTAATTTAAATGTGGAATTTGTCGTGGAAAACTTTTCTCATTATCTGCAAATATACTTAATTACTCGCCATTTAACGTTGTTGGCAGGGAAAAACTTGGCTTATATCTTAAGTGTGCTGTTTTGTGATTGATATATGTAAAAAGTTGCAATAGTTCTTTTGGCAACTATTGCATGTCTTTTCTTTAAAGTAGCAATCATCTGACTGGTGGTTACTACGCCCGCAACGATAGCAGGGGTGAAACTTCTTGACCCTTGCGGTTGACTTGTCCTTTGAGCGGCGTTGCCCTTTCCCCTTGGGAATTTGCAGTACCTGATCGCGTGATGTAGAAATACCGACGTGATGATTAAATGCTTGCTTCAAGTCGTCGGCGTTCTTTGACGCTAGTTCTAGTCCTAATGATATTTCTAGGGCGGCATCAAACGTTAACTTAGCGTGAGACAGAAGTGATCGTTGGATTTTATCGTCACTAATCCCACACACTAATCTATCCCGTAGCATAATGTTCAATGTATCCCAACAGTTTAAGAACTCTGCTAGAGAACGCAAACTCGGCAACAAACGATGAGACCGATTCACCTGCTTGGCGAAAGCGGCTGTTGAATTTGCACCTTTGTACTATCTCTGATGGGTCGGGGTTTTGATGCTTACCCATAATGTCCACGAGTTCTTTAAACTTCTTGTCTCCTGGTTTTTCCGGCGAAATAAGATTCCGTAACAATTTGTAGGAATCAGGACCAATGACAGTTAGTAAAATGGACATTTTCTTCATTTCGTCCGTAATGTCATTAGCGAGGAAGTAGTGCGTCAGCCTCTCAATATATTGGTCCAATCATCGCTGTTCCTATGGAATTCGTCTAACTTTCCGAATAATGCCATGATGTGCAACAAAAAATGGAATCCAAAGAAAGCAATAGCAATATAGCACAAAAAACTACCAATTTATCTCGTCGCCAAATATGTGGTGACTCTATAGAACCACAAGAAAATACAATAACACTGAGGTAGCACACGTCTATTCAATAGGATAACTGTAAGGCAAGTGGTGAGATATACAAGAATGAATGAAGCCTGGTGACGTATATCACCATAGGGGAGGCTGGGAGGTTCAGCCGTTTGGTGTAATGACAAACAATTAATATGAAACTATGAATCTACTACACTGCCAAAATTAAATTGTTAAACAACCTTTAGAATGGTGAGTAGACGATATGTGAGAGTATCCCGGAAATTATGCTCCAAACGATAATGTACACACTTGCGATTAAGGTTATCATCTATCTGTATGGATTCACTACAACGGGGAATAATGTACCAGTGTCACTTGATTCTATGCATTACATGAAAAGCTGATTATTCTTGCTGTATTCATAAAACTGCTCTTCCATGTTAAGTACGTAAATAAGAGAATTGTTGTAACATGTGGAAATATACACTTCAGTAATGTCAATTTACGATAATATTTTCTTCTACTGATTTCTCTATAGATAACTATGGTAAGGCATTTTAATTTGAGGACTTAGTGTAAACTGATCAAAATACTTAAGAATCAAAAGAAACAAATATACCACATTTTAACAAATCTTGTTATCTAACTTGCAAAACAGTTAGTAGCAAGTATACTACAGCTCAGTGAATAATCAAATGTAATAATCTGACAAAACAAGGTTCAAGTTTTAAAGAAAGGTATTGTCTAAATATAACGTTTATTAGTGATATAGTGTATATCTCATATACCAGAGTTACAAGTGGACTTCCACAGACGGTATCGGTGTGATATATAATATCCATGTAAAGTGATACAACTGAATAAGAATGATCTAATGTAGCCACCCCTGATTAAGGTCTCTTCTTTTTTCTCTCTATAGCAGTGCCGGGTAAGATATATTTATTCAAGTTGCATATTAAAAATGACAATATTAAGAAGTAATATGTCTAAAGATATTAACATGCCGTGAAGACCCCCTTCATGAAGTAACTGCTGCCAAAATTGAATTGTTAAACTAAAGTAAGAATGGTGAGTATACGATATGTGAGAATATCCAGGAAATCAGGATCCAAACGATGATGTATACACCTGTGGATAATGTTATCGCCTGTGTGGATTCACTACGACGGGGGATAATGTACCAACTTCAGTTAATGCCTTGTATTTATTGAACAACCTATTAATATGTCGGTATATTAATAAAATATTTTGCTCCGGCATGTTGAGTACGTAAACATGATAATTGTTGTAACCAGTGGAAATATACACTTCTGCGATGTCAATTTAAGATAATCTGTTCTTCGTTTGACTCTCTATAGGAAACCGCGGTAAGACATTTTAATTTGTTGACTTAGAATTCAACAATTAAGAAGTTAAACGTTTATACAAAATTCACATGAAGTAAAGATCCCTTTTATGCAAAAGATATATGACTTGTGAACAAACAAAGCAAATTTTAACAAATCTTGTTAGCCAACTTGCAAAACAGTGAGTAGAAAGTATACTAGAGTTCATTGAATATTCAAATGTAAAATCTGCTATAATAACTTCCTATCTGTGAGGATTCACGGCGACGGGGTTAATATACCAATGTCACTTAATGCATTGCACTGAATGAACAGTCAATTGTTCTTGTGCTATTTATAACAATATGCTCTTGCTCTGGCATGTTGAGTACTTAACAATAGACTTTTTGTACCATAAAGGAATACACCTCAGTATTGTTAATTCACGATAATATTTTGGCACCTTTATTTTCTTTCTTCTTTTTGTTCTATTGAAGTCACGGATTAAGATTTTGTATTTGAAGTTGTATATTAAAAATCTAAATATTAGGAAGTAATATGTCTATAGGATCAGGACCCAAACGAAAATGTATAAACCTGTGGTGGTTAAGGGTATCACTTATCTGTATGGATTCACGACGACGGCGGTAATATACCGATGTCACCTTATACTATGAAAAAAATAAATAGCTGATTGTTTTTGCTGTATTCATAAAATTACTCTGCTTCTTGCATGTTGAGAGAATTGTTGTAACGTGTGGAAATATACACTCCTGTAACGTTAATTTACGGCAATATGCTCTTCTATTATCTTCTCTATAGATGACTTAGGTAAGACATATATATTTGTTGACTTAGAGTAAAATGATCCAAATAATTAAGAAGTGTTAAGTATATAGCCATGCATATGAACTGAAGATTTTCGATGCAGTAAATGTTTTATATATCAGGAACCAGAGGTTGCGAATGAACTTCCCCAGATGATAACGGTGAAATGGAAAAAATATATTTTCTCTTTAAAATTATATAACTGAATAAGAATGGTTTTCAGATGATGGATGCTGGTAGACCGGCAATCAGTTCCATAAGATAATGCAGCTACCTCTGATTGAGGTCTCCTATCTGTGAGGATGTACCGCAACGTGAGAAATATACCGACGTCACTTAATGTTTTTCACCTAAATGAACAGTCATATGTTCTGGCTGTATTCATAACACTGTACTCTGCTCTCACGTGTTAAGTACTTAGACAGTAGACTTGTTTCACAATAAAGAAATATACACCTCAGTTTATGTTAATTTAAGATAATATATTGGTTTTTTTCTCTCTATTGAAGCCTGGGGTTAGTTATTTTAATTCGAAGTTGTATAGTAAAAAAAGGTTAATTAAACAAGTAAATTGTCTATAGACATGCACATAAAGTGAAGACTCCCTCGATTAAGTAAATGCTGCCAAAATGTAATTGTTAAACTAGGGCAATTTACAGACAAGCAATGGTAATATCTTTATGAGATAAAACAATGTATGAGTTGTGCACATATACCTCAAATGTTAACAAATATTCTTAGGTAACTATGAAGGTAGAGGGTGGAAAGCATACTACAGTTGAGAGAATAATCAAATAAAATAATCTGCTATAATAATCTCCTATATGTGAGGATCTCACTTAATGCTTTGCACTGACTGAACAGTAAATTGTTCTGGCTGTATTCATAGCAATATACTCTGCTCTGGCATGTTGAGTACTTTAACAATATACTTGCAGTACCATCAAACAATATACACTTTCTTAACGTGAATTCACAATACTATTTTGACTTCGTAGTGTCTCTCTATTGAAGTCGGAGGAAAGTAATTTAAATTGAAGTCGTACACAATATTAAGAAGTAAGATATCTATAGACATTAACATGAAGTGAAGAACCCCTTCATGAAGTAAATGCTGCCAAAATTGAATTGTTAAACTAAAGTTAGAACGGTAAGAAGACGACATGTGACAGTATCCCGGAACTCATGCTCCACACGATAATGTATACACCTGTAAATAATGTTATCACCTATCTGAATGGATTCACGACGACGGCGGTAATATACAGACGTCACTTAAAGTATCAGCACGTGTTTGCCAAATTTAAACTTCGAACTTTCCAGCTTATTGCAATAAATGCAAAGTGAAAATGACACCGTTCTATGCAATTTCCATATCAATTTGAGCTGCATGAAGTTCGCCAGATTTATTAACAAGTCCGTAGACTCTACAAACTTCAATCAAACTTTGAAAGCCCCGCCCAACAGACCATCCGTCAATTAAATCTCTCTGTTTTGTTTACGACCGTTAGGCCTATGAATACTTTCATTTTCGTGGCTAGCCTGTATAGTATCTATAAATGCAAAGTGAAAATGACACCGTTCTATGCAATTTCCATATCAATTTGAGCTGCATGAAGTTCGCCAGATTTATTAACAAGTCCGTAGACTCTACAAACTTCAATCAAACTTTGAAAGCCCCGCCCAACAGACCATCCGTCAATTAAATCTCTCTGTTTTGTTTACGACCGTTAGGCCTATGAATACTTTCATTTTCGTGGCTAGCCTGTATAGTATCTTTCTTTCGGTCTTACCGATGTATCTTGCGAAATTGTGTCATTCACTCTATTGTAATGAATGAACAGGTGTTTTCAGACGTTTCCTCCGTAGAATTGGGTCAAAAAAGTGAACGATACGAGTACAGGTTGCATTAAACCCACCCGGTCAGAGTGCATTTAGAATAAGAAATATTGAATCTGCTTCGGAAGTTTGTTTTCCGAAATTCATCAGCAACACGTATTGAGACTTTAATTCTTTGCATTAATTAAATAGCTGAATGTTCTTGCTGTATTCATAAAGTTACTCTGCTCTTGCATGTTGAGTTCGTAAACAAGAAAATTGTTGTAACGTTTGGATATACATACTTCAATAACGTAAAGTTAAGATAATATTTTAAATTTTTGGTTTCTTTATAGTCGACCTTGGTAAGACATTTTAATTTGTTGACTTAAAGTGAAATGATCAAAATAATTAAGAAGTAAATAAGTTTATAGATATTCACATGAAGTGTAGTACTCTTCGATAAAGTAAATGCTGCCAAAATCATTGCATTAACTAAGTCATACTATAAACAATCGGTGGAAACGTCTTCAAGTTATAAAAAGATATATGACTTTTGAACAAATAAACGAAAGTTTAATCAATCTTGTTAGCCAATGTGCAAATAGTGAGTAGAAGGTGTACTACAATTCAGTGAATAATCAAATGTAATAATCTGATAAAATAGGCGCAAATTTTAACGATATTAACACATGTTACACTTTTAAATGCATTTTGTAAGTGTCGTCCACTATTTCCCCCACCAAATGTCATTTGGAGGGTCAAGTGAGTGGGGGGGGGGGGGGAGACATTTAACTGAGAGCTCCCATCCTGCCACACACCCCTCCGCTGGTTACGCCACTGGTTATCACCTATCAGTGTGGATTCACGACGACGGAGATAATATACCAGATCAGTTAATGCCTTGTTATTTGTTAATAAACCTCTCGCGAGCGTTGTTGGTGAGAAAAGTAGTAAGCAAATGTATTCTCATAAAACTTACAACTGAATATTAATGGTTAAAATTGCAAAGGAGGTTCGATGGATTCACAGCAATGATGCATTAACCTCTGATTAAACATAATGTTATCACAAGAATTCACTGCGACGACCGATATTCACCAACGTCACTTAATGTTTTAACTATGTAACTATGTTGAAATACTTTAAGTACACCAGCAATGGACTTAATGGTGCCAAAGAATATACATATACATATTCGAAATATATATATATATATATATATATATATATATATATATATATAAGTATATGTTATTATTTATATGATATATATATAAATATATATATATATATAAATATGTATATATATATATATATTAGCGCTTTATAAGTTCATTTATTATTATTATTAAAAAAATATATATAAATATATATATATACATATATATATATATATATATATATATATATTAATATATATATATATATATATTAATATATATATATATTTATATATACATATATTTTATATATATATATATATCTATATATATCTATATATATATATATATATATCTATATATATATATCTATATATATATATATATATATATATATATATATATATATATATATATATATATATATATATATATATATAAATCACAGCATACATATGTCACACATCTATGACAGTATATTCCGTTATCGCATGTTGATTAGTTTAACCAAATGATGTTAGTAACCAAAAAAATCCAGCACTGTGCAGAAATGTTAGTTTAACTAAATATTTTCTCCTTCTGTCTTCTCTCTAGTAATATTAGGTAAGACATTTCTTTTTTATCGAATCTACTTAGACAAGTTGAGACTTAAAGTAAAAAGGAATAATGAAATATACAGTGATTATCATACTATGGTTGCTTATAATAGCATATAATCTGTTTTAAAGTCGGAGCAGTATTAATGTAATTAGCCTCGGATCACTAGTGGCAAGCAAGAAGATGGAAAGGTAATATCCAAATATAAAGTGCAAATATTACGTCCAGTAGTGACAAGCTCTGCATCCCGTTATCCACAATACCAATAATTTGACTGTAACGTGATGGAAAATTAGTAATTAAAGGAGTACCCTTTAAACGCGGTAAGAATGGTGATTATGTGATAGGTGAGATTAGATAAGTTCAACTTCCAAACGATGATTTATAATCTCTGATGAAAGTTACGATCATCACAGTTCACGGCGACGGCGATAATGCATCAAAGTCACTTAATGCTTTGAATAACTGATGTGGCTGTAATCATAACAGTGTACCTTGAATTCGCATGATGGTTACTTTAACAACATAATTTCGGTAACATGAACAAGTATACTTCTTTGTCTTCTTCTTCTTCTTTGTCTTCTAATTCCTCTGTAAAAGTACGAGGTAAGACATTAATATCATTTGAATAATTACATTGAATTATAGTGGTACGGACGTTTACAGTCGTTTAGATGAAGCTAAGACCATTCAAAGACCATGCCATGAAATGGAAGTAACAATCTAATCCAGTATTGTCTGTTTAAAAAATGGTAACAAATTCTTTATGTGATGAAAAGATGGACTAGCGTGAAATATATAAACCAAAGTTAACAATCATTTCAGACAACTTGCAAACTAATGATAAGAATGTTTACTACAGCTCAATCAATAATTAAATATACAGTACAAGAATAAGTTTGAAAATGAAGAGCATACCTATAGCTGTGCGTTATAGTTGAGGACTGTCATGTTGACAAAAATAGTAACCACGTGACTTTGACTTTAAAATTTACGTTAAAAACTTTCCTATGCTAAGTGAAAGCAATTTACATACAGCTATCATATCGGTCACTCTGTTGGCTGATATTAACTCACGTTACTTGATGTATTTAAATGAATGAACAGCTCTTTAAGTTAACTGTCTAAATACACCCATAGTCTGATCTCTTATGTTGAATACATGAGAACCGTTATAACATTAGGAAGTATACACTTCAGTAACATAAATTTACTACTTTTCTTCCTCTGTTTCTCTATAACAGTTGCAGGTAAGACATTTTATTTTAATTTACATACGTATACACCGTAGTATTATAGACCTAAATGCATTCAGGATCCTGTCGCTCGAGTTAACACTGCAGCAATGACAGCGTGAAACTATGTCAGTCTAGAAAAAAACATGAGAAACTTCTCAATGAGATGAAAAATGAACAATTTGAAATATATAAAACCAAAACTTTACAAACAGTTCAGACAGCTTGTAAAATAGTGATTCAAATGTTTACTCACAGCTCAAGGAATAATTTAATGAACAGTACAAGAGCAACTCTGAAAGAGAATCGTATATTTGTAGCTGGGGGGTAGAGTTGTAGGCATTCAGCGTACTAGCGTCCACATATATAGTAGCAACCTTATCATATATCACGCCGTATTATAGTATGATCTACCTCACTGTCATGAGTACAGTCACAGTCTTCAAATGTAACTGACTTCAGATGTGTTTAAAAGGAAACTGTCCACGAAGAAATGCAATACCCAAGTCAAACTACAAACTTGATATATCTTGATCCAGAGTTTTGATAACTAGAACTTGCCACGACGGTATTGTTGACAAATGTAGTAACAACATGATTTGTCTTTAGAAATAGAAAACAGTAAACGTATTGAATATGTTAAGTGAGAGTAATTGTGATAATTCTATCATATCGGTTCACTGCGACGGTGGATATTCACTCACGTTACTTGATCAATTTAAATGAATGAACAGCTCTTTAAGATGACTGTCCAAATAAATACATAGTCTGATCTCTTATGTTGAGTACAAAAGAACAGTTATAACATTAGGAAGTATATATACACTTGAGTAACATTAATTTACGTAAACAACTTTTCTTCCTCTCTTTTCTCTATAACAGTTGCAGGTAAGACATTTAATTTAAATTTAAATACGTATACACAAAAGTGTTATAGACCTAAATGCAGACAAAATCCTGTCGCTCGAGTTAACGATACAGCAATGAAAGCGTGAAACTATGTCAGTCTAGAGAAAAACATGAGAAACTTTTCAATGAGATGAAAAGATGAAAAGATGAACTATGTGAAATATATAAAACAAAATCTTAACAAACAGTTCAGACAGCTTGTAAAATAGTGATTCAAATGTTTACTCACAGCTCAAGGAATAATTTAATGAACATTACAAGAGCAACTCTGAAAGAGAATAGCATATTTGTAGCTGGGGGGTAGAGTTGTAGGCATTCAGCGTACTAGCGTCCACATATATAGTAGCAACATTATCATATATCACGCCGTATCATAGTATGATCTACCTCAGTGTCATGACTACAGTCACAGTCTTCAAATGTAACTGACTTCAGATGTGTTTAATAGGAAACTGTCCACGAAGAAATGCAATATCCAAGTCAAACTACAAACTTGATATATCTTGATCCAGAGTTGTGATAATTAGAACTTGCCACGACGGTATTGTTGACAAATGTAGTAACAACATGATTTGTCTTTAGAAATAGAATACAGTAAACGTATTGAAATATGTTTAGTGAGAGCAATTGTGATAATTCTATCATATCGGTTCACTGCGACGGTAGATATTCACTCACGTTACTTGATCAATTTAAATGAATGAACAGCTCTTTAAGATAACTGTCCAAATAAATACATAGTCTGATCGCCTATGTTGAGTACAAAAGAACAGTTATAACATTAGGAGGTATGTATATACACTTGAGTAACATTAATTTACGTAAACAACTTTTCTTCCTCTGTTTTCTCTATAACAGGTGCAGGTAAGACATTTAATTTAAATTTAAATACGTATACACAAAAGTGTTATAGACCTAAATGCATTCAAGATCCTGTCGCTCGAGTTAACGATGCAGCAATGAAAGCGTGAAACTATGTCAGTCTAGAGAAAATCATGAGCAACTTCTCCATGAGATGAAAAGATGAACTATTTGAAATATATAAAAACCAAAACTTTTCAAGCAGTTCAGAGAGCTTGTAAAATAGTGATTTAAATGTTTACTCGCAGCTCAAGGAACGATTTGATGAACAGTACAAGAGCAAATTTGAAAGAGAAATAGCATATTTGTAGATGGGTGGTAGAGTTGTAGGCATTCAGCGTACTAGCGTCCTCAGATCTACTAGCAACATTATCATATATCACGCCGTATCATAGTATGATCTACTTCACTGTCATGACTACAGTCGCAGTCGTCAAATGTAAAAAATACAGTAAACATATTGAATATGTTAAGTGAGAGCAATTATGATACATCTATCATATCGGTTCACTGCGATGGCGGATATTCACTCACGTTACTTGAATAATTTAAATGAATGAACAGCTCTTTAAGTTGACTGTCAAAATAAACCCATAGTCTGATCTCTTATGTTGAATACAACAGAACCGTTATAACATGAAGAAGTATACACTTCAGTAACATTAATTTACGTTAACAACTTCTTTTTTTCTCCTCTATAACAGCTTACTGTAAGACATTTTATTTTTATTTAAATACGTATACACAATAGTGTTATAGACCTTAATGCATTCAAGATCCTGTCGCTCGAGTTAACGATGCAGCAATGAAAGCGTGAAACTATGTCAGTCTAGAGAAAATCATGAGCAACTTCTCCATGAGATGAAAAGATGAACTATTTGAAATATATAAAAACCAAAACTTTTCAAGCAGTTCAGAGAGCTTGTAAAATAGTGATTTAAATGTTTACTCGCAGCTCAAGGAACGATTTGATGAACAGTACAAGAGCAACTTTGAAAGAGAAATAGCATATTTGTAGATGGGTGGTAGAGTTGTAGGCATTCAGCGTACTAGCGTCCTCAGATCTACTAGCAACATTATCATATATCACGCCGTATCATAGTATGATCTACTTCACTGTCATGACTACAGTCGCAGTCGTCAAATGTAAAAAATACAGTAAACATATTGAATATGTTAAGTGAGAGCAATTATGATACATCTATCATATCGGTTCACTGCGATGGCGGATATTCACTCACGTTACTTGAATAATTTAAATGAATGAACAGCTCTTTAAGTTGACTGTCAAAATAAACCCATAGTCTGATCTCTTATGTTGAATACAACAGAACCGTTATAACATGAAGAAGTATACACTTCAGTAACATTAATTTACGTTAACAACTTCTTTTTTTCTCCTCTATAACAGCTTACTGTAAGACATTTTATTTTTATTTAAATACGTATACACAATAGTGTTATAGACCTTAATGCATTCAAGATCCTGTCGCTCGAGTTAACGATGCAGCAATGAAAGCGTGAAACTATGTCAGTCTAGAGAAAATCATGAGCAACTTCTCCATGAGATGAAAAGATGAACTATTTGAAATATATAAAAACCAAAACTTTTCAAGCAGTTCAGAGAGCTTGTAAAATAGTGATTTAAATGTTTACTCGCAGCACAAGGAATGATTTGCTGAATAGTACAAGAGCAACTTTGAAAGAGAAATAGCACATTTGTAGCTTGATGGTAGAGTTGTAGGCATTCAGTGTACTAGCGTCATCAGATCTACTAGCAACCTTATCATATATCACGCCGTACCATAGCATGATCTATTTCACTGTCATGAGTATAGTCGCAGTCGTCAAATGTAAAAAAAATACACTTAACATATTGAATATGTTAAGTGAGAGCAATTATGATACATCTATCATATCGGTTCACTGCGATGGTGGATATTCACTCACGTTACTTGATGAATTTAAATAAATGAACAGTTCTTTAAGTTGACTGTCCAAATAACCCATTGTCTAATCTCTCGTGTTGAATACAATGAACTGTTAGAACATGAAGAAGTATACACTTCAGTAACATTCATTTACGTTAACCACTTTTTTTTTCTTTTTCTATAACAGCGATGGGTAAGACATTTTATTTTAATTTAAATACGTATACTCAATAGTATTATAGATCTTAATGCATTCAAGATCCTGTCGCTCGAGTTAACAATGCAGCAATGAAACGTGAAACTATGTCAGTCTAGAGAAAAACATGAGAAACTTCTCCATGAGATGACAAGATGAACTATTTGAAATTTATACAACCAAAACTTTTCAAACAGTTCAGACAGCTTGTAAAATAGTGATTAAAATGTTTACTCAAAGCTCAAGGAATAATTTGCTGAACAGTACAAGAGCAACTTTGAAAGAGAAATAGCATATTTGTAGCTGGATGGTAGAGTTGTATGCATTCAGTGTACTAGTGTCATCAGATCTACTAGCAACCTTATCATATATCACGCCGTATCATAGTATGATCTACTTCACTGTCATGACTACAGTCGCAGTCGTCAAATGTAACAAATACAGTAAACATATCGAATATGTTAAGTGAGAGCAATTACGATACTTCTATTGTAGAGGTCGGATGAGAGAGAGAGAGACTCGAGACAGTCAAAGAGAACACAACACAACCAATGTCAGAGCTGAACTGACTTGTATTTTCCTTGTACCACACCCACTGTACTGTTCTAGTAACACCTCAGCATTCCATCTAGCCATTACAACAAGGCACGAGAACAATAGATGATTACATAACTGATGATTACATAACTAGCATACTTCCACATACCTCTACATCCTCCCCTCTTAAGTAAGAGCCCCATACACATTCAACATCTTCATTTCTCGATAGATTTTAGTGGATCAACATGTGCAACCCTTTGCTCTGTAGTTCCCTCACCCTGTATTACAAAATTCACAGGTGATAACTGAGACTTCACGACATAAGGGCCTCTCCACTTGGGAGCAAGCTTAGCAGAAAAGGCTTTGATTAGGTTTGACAGTGGATGTGACTTCAATAATACCCTTTCACCCAACTTAAGTTTAACCTCCTGCCTTTTCTTATTATACCCTATTTTATTCTTCTTTGTCTGTCGTCTCATGTTCTCCCTGGCTACCGTAAACATTCTGTTGGTTTGTCCCTCACCCCCTTCTCCACCTTAGGTTTTCCACCACCCACTCCCCTGGTCCTCTAATTCTACGACCCAGGAACAACTCAGCTGGAGAGAACCCAGTAGAGTCATGCCGGTATGAATTAAGTGCGAACATAAACTCTGGGACATGCTTATCCCACTCTTTGTGGTCCCCTTTAACAAAGCAAGCCAACATTGAGACAAGGTTTCTATTTACCCTCTCTACTCAGTTCGACTGGGGATGATAGGGAGTAGTGAATACCCTTTTCACTCCCCACAGAATGCACACCTCTGCTACCTATTTACACACCATTTGAGGGCCATTATCTGAAACAAGGGTCCCACAAGATCCCCAGAGACAAAAAAGTTTCCTCACCACCGTAGCTACCACTCTGCCTGTTACCCTTTTCAAGGTAAACAAGAGACATAATTTGGAGAAGTGATCTGTAAAAACCAAAATATACAGATTGCCTTCCTTACTTTGCGGAAAGGGACCAATAATGTCCATGGCAAGAACATGCCATGGATAAATGCTAGATGTGTTTTCCATATAGCCTGTAGGTCTTTGATAAACCGGTTTCACCAATCGACATATTTTTCACCTCTTTACAAATCTCTCAACTGCTCTCCTGACACCTTTCCAATAAAACCTTTCTTGAATCTTTGAAACGGTCTTCCTAAACCCCAGATGCGGAGACGTAGGGGTACAGTGGTAGAGAGTGATAACCTCATGAATTAGTTGCTCAGGAACTACAACTTTGTTATTTCCCGAACCATCCAAAAACATCAACAGACCATTCTCAAGAATATACTTTCGATCAGAATGGCCTTCCCCGTTGATCAAGCCTTGAATAATTTGTAACAGTTCTGGGTCTTTTTGCTGTGCCAAAATTACCTTATTCATATCTGGTAGGATAAGAGACTTTCTACATTCACCACTTCCCATGGGCAGGCTGTTATCTAACGACGAAGGTGAAAAAACAGAGTACTTGTCAATTTTATCAACCTCTTGCTTACTGAGACCCAGACAGGCCCAAATGGAACCACTTTTCACACCCTTCAAACTGGATCCATAACACTCTCTCTGCAGGATCCCCTTTACAGCCTCGATAAAACAAACATTCTTGTCATAATTAACATTACCAATACAGGCTTTGGGGAGAGCGTCTGGAAGAAGGTTTTGGGAACCTGGCCTGTAGTGTACAGTATAATCAAACTCTTGAAGTCTAAGAGCCCATCTCACTAACCTTCCTTTAAGTGAGGTGTTATGCAACATCCATACTAATGCTTGGTGGTCTGTGAAGACAGTCGTGTTAGAACACTCAAGATATGGACGCCACTTGTCAAAAGGCCAAACAACCGCTAGGCATTCCAACCCAGTTACCGAATAATTCTTTTCAGCAGGACTTAGTACTCTTGATGCAAATTCAATAACCCTACGATCACTGGATCCAGTCTGCTGGACCAGGGCAGCCCCCAATCCTACCCGACTAGCATCAGTATGCAGCTCAAAAAGTTTATTAAAATCTGGAATGGTAAGAGAAACCTTGGTAGTAATCTCTTGCTCGACTTCTTCAAATGCACTTTGGCACTCATCTGACCATTTCCACTGTGCATTCTTTTTTCTCAACTTATTTAGAGGATCAATCATTGTGGAATAGTGCTGTACAAATTTAGCTCACCACCCACTTAAACCCAAGAATCTCTCCAGTGACTTTTTATCTGTGGGTTGTGGAAATTCTCGCACCGCTGAGCATTTGGACGGATCCAACCGGAGACCCTGATTATCAACAATATAACCCAAAAACTTTACTTGGCTGCACAGCATATGGCATTTAGCAGGATTTACTGTTAACCCAGCTTTCCGCAGACAATCAAGAGCACATCTTTAATCTTTGAAATGATCACTTAAATTTGAAGAATGAATAACGATGTCATCAATATAAGGATAATAACTCCGTCGAGAGGCATCTTTATTCAAGGACTGAAAGACTATGTCAACCAGGTTCTGAAATTGCTGGCTAGCATTACGCAGACCAAATGGTAACCTTCTAAACTCAAACAATCCCTCTTAACAAACAAAGGCAGTTTTCTGCTGGTCATCCGGATGGATGGCAGACTGCCAAAATCCAGACTTGAGATCAAAAGTAGAGAAAACTTGTGAATCATACATAAAATGCAAAATTGATTGAATTAAAGGTATAGGATAATTTGACTGCTTGGTCACAGCATTATCTGCACGATAATTAATAGCTAGCCTGTAGTTGCCATCCTTTTTCTCCACCATGACTACCGGACTAGCCCATTCTGAAGTAGACGGAACTATTATACCAAGCTGCAACATCTGAGATATTTGTTCCTTCAACATTGCCATTTTACTAGGAGACAGTTTGTACTATCGGCGCCTCACAGGGTTGGCATCCCCAGTGTCAATCCTATGTGGCAACCAGTCACAAAAACCAGGACTATCTACAAACACATCTGCATACACTTTTACAAGCTACTTTCCCAGGTGAAAATTCCAGTTAATACCTGTTGAACTGGTTTTAACAGGTACCTGTTGCAACTGGTATTTGGTGACAGGTAATAACAGGTATTAAATGGTATTAACGGGTGTTAACTGGTATTGACAGGTATTAACTGGTATTAACAGGTTTCAACTGTTTTCAACAGGTATAACAGTTTTTAACTGGTATTAACAGGTATTAGCTGGTATTAACAGGTTTCAACTGTTTTCAACAGGCACAACAGCTTTAGCTGGTATTAACAGGTATTAACTGGTAATAACAGGTTTCAACTGTTTTCAACAGGCATAACAGTTTTTAACTGGTATTAACCGGTTTCAACTGTTCTCAACAAGTTTCAACAGGCACAACAGCTTTTAACTGGCATGAACAGGTATTAACTGGTAATAACAGGTTTCAACTGTTTTCAACAGGCGCAACAGCTATTAACTGGTAATAACATACTGTATGAACTGGTTTCAACTGTTTTCAACAGGGGTAACAGGTTTTAACTGGTTCTGTTTTCAACATATCTTTACTGGTATTGAAAACGTTTGAACAGGTAAGAACATGTATGGAAGGTTTTAAGCTGGTTATAACAGTAGGATTTTCCACAGGTTCAATTGTTTTCAACAAGTTATCTGGTGAAAACAGGTGGCGATGAATTTCAACAGGTTAAAATTACTCTTTACAGTTGCACATGATGTAGGTCTAACACTTAACAAGCAAGTTAAGGCGAGGGAGAACTTCCAGCAGATGGAGTAAAAATCACTGTTAACAAAAATCTGAAAATATCATTTTATTCCAACAAAGTTAAGACAAGTTAATGGATCAAACATGAATGGCAAAAGTATAGTACTGCACAATAATGCAAAGTTGAGGGCAATGAAAAAGAAAACATAAATTTGGAGTCTAACAAGAAAGCAAACTTCTGAAGTAAACGCTTTCATATTACACATTAAAAACTTACATATATTATGAAATACCAACTACAGTAAATATGTTCATTAAAACAATGATTTCATGTATTGCTGTGGCAATTAAGAAAGGAACTCTATCTGTTAAAACAATATAAAGGTTAATTTTTTATCAATCATTATATCAAAATAAAAGTTACAGCTGAATAGATAAAAGTTATTCAAGAGTTAGCATTACCAAACTATGTAGTCTGCAATTCTGCATGCTAGACAGACAATAATAATAGCTAGTCAGACAGTAACCTTTTGAAAGAAATTCATTCTTAAATTGGCTACCAATCAGATCTTAAAAAACAATATTTACCTACAAAGCATGTATTTGTAATGCATATTTATACTGAACACATATGTGACGACAATATACTGTCTATTCTGGAGTTTGAATAAAAATCTGAATACTGTTTAATGGCATTTGTACATACTGATTACTAGAAATGTTAGTTCTTTAAAAAAAATAAGGCAAAAGTGGAAAGATGACTTTGCCAAGTAAAAGTCAACATCAGTCTATAATAGTCATGGTTAAACCACTTTCAAGAAAAAACTGTCCAGAAGATCTCCATTGAAAACTTAAGTTGTAATTGACAGCAACATACTTTCCATTTCCTGAATTTAATTAAAAAACTAAATACCATATAATGACAAACAATAACTGTTTAAAACATAATAATAAATATGGGTTTAATCCTACTTTGAAAAAAGAACTGTCTGGAAAAATTCCTCTGAAAAGTTAACTTGTCAGTGACAGCAATATGCTGTCAGTTTGAATAAAACTAAAGACTGTTTAATGGTAAGCAATAACCATTGAAAAAAATAATATAATACTAATGTTTTAAGGCCTTCTTTGTTTTACGATTGACGTCAGCTTCTCGGATATGTATTTGCTGAACCTTGCAGCTTCCTCAGTAAACTGCAGATTTCTTTCAAACGTTCCACGAATTGTGCTGCAAGAAACAAAGCGTATGAACACTTAAGAATTGACTTATCATGATTAACAGTAACAGTGTGGTCCTAAAACTTAACAAACTGTCTTGCATTGCTAGATGAGTGCTTTCATGGAAAGTTAAGGTCAAACTTTCCTATGGTTTAGAATGTCTCACGATATTTATCTCTGTTGGTATCCAACCTGAATGGACTAGCAATCACAGTCTAACCAAGAACATTCTTTTGGTTTAGAATTTGGGTTTGCTCAATCTTTTGGTTGGAAAAACTACACCACTATGGTAGTTTGATTGTAGGCTTCCTGTCAGAACTCAAAGGCAATTAAGAACCAACCAAAATGATATCAGTTGTTAACTCATGATACTGGAATGCATAATCCTACTGATAAATAGTTCTGTCAGTGTTAAAAAATTACTTACTCCCGAAAAACAGCTTATTCAGTAAATTATATTGTACACTTGTGTACTAAGTCATGAGCTTGTAATATAAATGGTAACTTGTTTGAAAGCTTTTCATAATGACTAACCTTCCATAGCATTAACCTTCACGGGAGACAACAGTGGTTTTGCATCTCTGTCACTGTTGAATCGTGTGTAAGCATTCCCAATGACTTTCGTTTTCAAAGTGTTGGTACCCCAAATCAACACCAGTAAAGTCTTCACGAACATAGAGTGTTTCTCTTAACTACAAATGGCCTCCCACTTGTCTTCAGGAAGCCCAAAATCTGCACCAATATTGACCTGTGAACAGAAAATATGATATACCTGTAAGCATATATACAGATATAGCACATGATAACTCACATTATCATAAACATACATTAACATTAAAATTTTATATCAACATATTGGGAGGTAAACATTTAAATCAAGGTCCCTCAAGTTATAAGCCAGCAATAGCAGCTTTACCAAATAATTACTAGCTTTGCACTTTAACACCAAATTATTTTTCAAAGCTTAATAACCATGTTTATAATTATCCCAAATCAGTAAAAAAATGGCCAAACTTATGACGCTTGTACGTAAATGATGTACCAGACTGTTTTTTATATATTATATATAAACAGGTTATGAAAAGTATCTAAATAATATCATTACACATTTGGGTACAATAGTTAAACTCACCCTTCCATCTTTTTTCTCTTTGGCACTTGTTCCTTTGCTTTTTGGACTCTTGGATAAACTCTTAATATCATCTTACACCATTATGTCTTTAAGCCATATACGTTCTCCTCTTCTGTTGTTGCCTCCACACTGGTGTCGTACATCACAGGAAACCTCACCTGGATATTTGGTTTTTCAATTCTTCCTGGAAAAAGGAAATAGCAAAGCAGCAGTAGTCATGAATCATTTGAAAAAATGAAATAAAGTTGTCACCACAAAGTGATGTGAGATTTGCTTCCACAATAGTCTGAAAAAAGGATTCCCAAAGTCTGAAGCAGACTGTATAAAGCTGAACATTTGAACCAGAGTGTCATCATTGCAACTATAATCAAATGCCCAGACTACAGAGATAATAAAACATGGGCTAAATCTTTGTTTGTTTTTAAGATCTAAAAATACAAGATTTTAGAAACACAAATGCACTGAACCAACTTATTTATAGGCCTAATTGTTTTAAGTTGTTATTTTGCTTGCTCACTTAACAAGTCTTATTTAGACCTAGGCTAGAGAAGAAACGGTTCTTTGTCACACTACTGTAAGTCAGTTTGTCTTTCAGTCGTTTTTTTAGTCTTACTAGTAGTAGTACTAAAGTATATAATACCGGTGACTAGCTAACATAATTTGTTCAGCCTACTGTAACAGTAAGTTTGAAGGTCTAGCCTTGTTTTATTCAATATCACATAGCCTACCCATTTAGATTCACATGGGAAATTCAAGAAATCTTTACCAAATGAGTGTAGACCTAAGCTTCAAGTAAACTACGGTATTGAAACTCAGTCTCAGCATTTGTCTGGAAATAAATTAGAAGATTATGTGCGACTGTTCAATCTAGCCCAATACACACATAACACATTGTTAATTGGTGTTTAGAATGCACAGTTTAGTGTTGAGAATGCACTGCAGTACTCAATAGAAAACCTAGGCTACTCACTGTCATTGCACTTGTGTATTGCGAAACGCTAGCCTAACAACGGTCACAAGTGGCAGTGGCCTAACAATTAACGTTAGTTTTACCTCCAAGTTTAAGGAAAAACAGGTAGGCCGATGGTGGCTGTTAATACTTCCATTCTTCTATAGATCTTCTTGGGTGATTAACAGTTGAAAGTTGCTTAGAGTGATCGTATTAAACCATGCCAAGCAATGCTTACGCTGTGCAATGCAAGTTGCCGTTGCTCCTCGGTTTCAAAATTGAATATGGTGTTGAAGTCAAAGTTCAACCTCGTACAAAATGTGATTATCGAAAAATTTAAAAAATTGTCTTTGGCCCCAATTTGAGAGTTTCATGTCACTAAAAATTACAAATATCATTAATTAATATCAAAAATTTAAAACAACAGTAAATAAGAAAGAATTAAATCATAATACAATTTAAACATTAATTATTTTTATCTTGATTTTGACTTGGCAATATGTGTCTTACTTTCTTAGACTATGAATCACTGATCTAAATATAGATGCGAGCTCGTCTCAATCTTTTGATTTATGTGTATGCTACGTATTCATATACTATCTGGAAGAACTCTCTCATAAATTTAATATGTGAATTTTTCATTTTACTTTATGTACCAAATAGGATAAACAATTCAGTGATCAGACATATGTTATACCACATTTTTGCAGTGGCAAAGCCAGCGAGGGCGGGGAAGGGGGGGGGGCAGGGGAAAGAGTACCTCCACAAAAAATTTTGGGGACGTGATGTCCGACGGTAAAAAAAACGAAGGGAGCAAAAAAAGAGGAAATAATTGCATTATTTTGCATATAAGCCCTTTATGAGAAACAAAAATTTTCAAGCCCCCCTCCCCTCATAAACCTTCCCTGACAACGGTGATCCACCATTATGTGCCTTAAAGTGGAGACAGAAATTTGAACCAACTGGTACCTGTTGAATGCAACTGGTGTAACAGGTACCTGTTAAACCAGTTGTTTTCAACAGGTACCTGTTAAACCAGTTGTTTTCAACAGGTACCTGTTAAACCAGTTGTTTTCAACAGGTACCTGTTAAACCAGTTGTTTTCAACAGGTACCTGTTAAACCAGTTGTTTTCAACAGGTACCTGTTTAACTAGTTGTTTTCAACAGTTACCTGTTAAACCAGTTGTTTTCAACAGTTACCTGTTAAACCAGTTGTTTTCAACAGGTACCTGTTAAACCAGTTGTTTTCAACAGGTATTTTACCTGTTGAAAGCAACTGGTTTAACAGGTACCTGTTAAAACCAATTGGTACCTGTTACAGCTTACAGGTAATTTACCTGTTGCAACAGGCAAGTAACTGGTATAAACTGGTTTTGGTCACAATACCTGTTAAAACCAGTTGTCGTTAACAGGTGCCTGTTAGTCCCTGTTGGTTCCGGTTAAAACCAATTGAAATTGTAACAGGTATTAACAGGAATTTTCTCCTGGGTTACGTGGTTGTCATATCCCTCTATCTTTCCAAATACCACAGAGTCAGACTTGGTCTCCCTCCCATTACCTTTCACTAATCCTACTCTTGATCCTGCACCCACACGCTGAACCACATTCTCCCCACACTTCTGGACCCAAACTAGAGGATACTTGATTCTAGGTGACTGCTTTTCTGACCAATATGAACTATCCCCGATGTCAAACACAAGCGAAAACGTACCCAAGATATCTCTTCCTACAAGGACTTGGCACGGGATATCTGCAACAAACAGTACCACATGTTCGGTCTCACCTGCAATGGTCAACTCTGAGGAGACTTTCCCAGTGACTACTAAAAGTGCTTTATCCAAAAGTGTAAAACTAATTGGCTGATTAAGTGGTACTACCTGTTCCTGCTCCACTAGGGCTGAATTTATGAAAGACTTAGAAGAGCCACTGTCGGCATCAGCAAGAATATCTCCCTTTTCATAGACCGCCTTAAATATGCACCATCAAATCTACACAAAGCAGGTGCCTGCTGATCCGACCGTTCATGCAAAAGCACACTGCATAACTCTTCCTGTCGAACCCTGTCAGACAATCTGATCAAATTTATACTCTGAGTAGGCTGATTATATGGACAAGAATAACTTAAGTGTCCAAGTTCATAACATCTGTAACAGCGCACATCAGGCACTTCTTGTGATGATCTGCGGACATTCGACGGACTCTGTCTAATCATTGGTGTAGGTCCTGCTTGTGGTTGCGAATACGACGTACTTCCAGGCGGTCTTTGGAATCTGCCCCTAGAGGAGGCCCTAGCTACCATGACACTATCTGCAAACTCTGTCAGCTTCGCCAAGCAGACCCGCTTCTGCTCAAGCAGCTTTATACGAAGGTTTTCGTCACGTAACGAGGATACCAACCGATCCGACACTATTTTGTACATAATACGTACAAATTCTTCGTTAGAAATCAAATCATCTGAAGGGTTGGTCCAGCGTCTAAAACACCGATTCAAGCGGCTGCCATACTGACCAAAGGTCTCCGATGAAAGCTTATAGGCTGAATGGAATCTCTCACGATAAGCATCGGGGGTGAGCTTGTAAGCTGCTAATATGGCCTCCTTCACCAATGGAAACTCCTCCTTTTGTGCCTCCGTGAGAACATGATAAGTTCTCTGAGCTTTCCCAGTAAGAAAAGACTCAAGTAACACAGTCCACTTTACTTCAGGAATTTCCTGGCTGATGCAAAGCCTCTCAAAAGTAGCAATGTAACACTCCGGGTCATGCTCTGCAGTCAGGGGGTGGAAAACCTTCAGCTCATACCCTCTTAAAATGTTGGGCTTCACTTGAGGCTTTGAAGTAATATCTTGTAGATTGGAAATTGTTTGTAGAGCTTTGATTCTCTCTTCTTTGGTTTTTAAAGCTGATACATCTAAAATATACAACTCACATAGTTCCTTTATGTAGTCAGCCAACATAAACTTGAGATGTGGGTATGGCTCAGTGTTCTTGGTCAGAGCCTCCGTACTGTAGCACTGACCTTTTAGACTAATATTAATGATAGATACAACACAAACCAGCGTGATAGAAAACATCGGACACTTACTGGCAATGGACTTCCAGCAAACGTACTTCTTGAAAGTTCATTAGGAACTAGGAACTATAAGTGGCCATGGACTTCCACTACAAAAAAAAAAACAATCCTGTCGACTACGCCATTGTAGAGGTCGGGTGAAAGAGAGAGAGAGACTCGAGACAGTCAAAGAGAACACAACACAACCGATGTCAGAGCTGAACTGACTTGTATTTTCCTTGTACCACACCCACTGTACTGTTCTAGTAACACCTCAGCATTCCATCTAGCCATTACAACAAGGCACGAGAACAATAGATGATTACATAATAGATGATTACATAACTAGCTTACTTCCACATACCTCTACACTATCATATCGGTTCACTGCGATGGCGGATATTCACTCACGTTACTTGATGAATTTAAATTAATGAACAGCTCTTTAAGTTGACTGTCCAAATAAACCCATTGTCTTATCTCTCATGTTGAATACAAGGAACCGTTATAACATGAAGAAGTATACAATTCAGTAACATTAATTTACGTTAACAACTTTTCTTCTTTTTTTTCTCTATAACAGATTACCGTAAGACATTTTGTTTTAATTTTTATACGTATACACAATAGTGTTATAGACCTTAATGCATTCAAGATCCTGTCGCTCGAGTTAACGATGCAGCAATGAAAGCGTGAAACTATGTCAGTCTAGAGAAAAACATGAGAAACTTCTCCATAAGATGAAAACATGAATTATTTGAAATATATAAAACCAAAACTTTACAAACAATTCAGACAGCTTGTAAAATAGTGATTAAAATGTTTAATCACAGCTCAAGGAATGATTTGCTGAACAGTACAAGAGCAACTTTGACAGAGCAATAGCACATTTGTAGCTGGGGGGTAGAGTTGTAGGGATTCCGTGTACTAGCGTCATCAGATCTACTAGCAACATTATCATGTATCACGCCGTATCATAGTATGATCTACTTCACTGTCATGACTACAGTCGCAGTCGTCAAATGTAAAAAAAAATACAGTTAACATATTGAATATGTTAAGTGAGAGCAATTATGATAATTCTACCATATCGGTTCACTGCGTTGGCGGATATTCACTCACGTTACTTGATAAATTTAAATAAATGAACAGTTCTTTAATTTGACTGTCCAAATAAACCCATTGTCTAAGCTCTCATGTTGAATACAAGGAACCGTTATAACATGAAGAAGTATACAATTCAGTAACATTAATTTACGTTAACAACTTTTCTTCTTTTTTTTCTTCTCTATAACAGCTTACTGTAAGACATTTTATTTAAATTTAAATACGTATACACAATAGTGTTATAGACCTGAATGAATTCAAGATCCTGTCGCTCGAGTTAACAATGCAGCAGTGAAAGCGTGAAACTATGTCAGTCTAGAGAAAAACATGAAAAGCTTCTCCATGAGATGAAAAGATGAACTATTGAAAATATATAAAACCAAAACTTTACAAACAATTCAGACAGCTTGTAAAATAGTGATTAAAATGTTTACTCACAGCTCAAGGAATGATTTGCTGAACAGTACAAGAGCAACTTTGAAAGAGAAATAGCATATTTGTAGCTGGATGGTAGAGTTGTATGCATTCAGCGTACAGGCGTCATCAGATATAGTAGCAACCTTATCATAAATCACGCCGTATGATAGTGGATCTACTTAACTGTCAGGACTACAGTCACAGTCGTCAAAGGTAACTGACTTCAGATGTGTTTAGAAGGAAACTGTCCACGAAGAAAATACAATATTCAAGTCAAAGTACAAAATTAATACATCTTGATCCAAAGTTGTGATAATTAGAACTTGTGACGACGGTATTGTTGACATAAAATACAGTAAACATATTGAATATGTTAAGTGAGAGCAATTGTGATACATCTATCATATCGGCTCATTGCGACGGCGGATATTCACTCACGTTACTTGATAAACTTAAATGAATGGAGAGCTCATTAAGTTGACTGTCCAAATAAATGCATTTGTCTGATCTCTTATGTTGAGTACAAGAGAACCGATATAACATTAGGAAGTGTACACTTAAGTAACATTAATTTACGATAACAACTTTCTTCTGTTTTCTCCCTAACAGTTTTCAGTAAGATAAGACATTTCATTGTATTTTCAAGACATATACAGTACCGTCATTACATTAATAAAGACAAAACACGTTTGCTCAACTTAATGCTGCAACAATGAAAGCTTCAAACTAAGTCATTCTACAGACAATTAAGCAGTGAAACATTCTTCATGAGATGGAAGAGGGACAAACCATGAACATATATACTCAAGTTTCACAAATCTTTTTAGAATAAAAGTCGGGTCATAATTTAATCATTTTTGGATGTCGGTAGTGGCAAAGAGACGGAAAGGAAGGTAATGTCCAAATAAAAAGAGCAGTAGTGACAAACTCTTTATCCCGGTATCTACAGTAGGAATAAAAAAGACTTTTAACGAACGCCACGGGAGACAAAAGTAGTAAACAAATTATTTCTCTTTAATGCTGGTTTCCATGGATGCTGATTGCATTGATGCTGAGTGATGTGGCTGTAATATTGAAAATATACTAAATTCGTATGTTGATTATTTTAGCAAGAGCACTGTTGTAATATAAAGAAAAGAAACTTCTGTGGCATTTATTAACTTTATCCTCTTCGTCTTTTGTTTTCTCCCTAACAGGAAGTGGTAAGACATTTCATTTCAAACCGAACTCCTTAAAGTATTTTGTGGTGGATGATTGCTTTTTGGCAAGTTGCTTAATATTTTCTTCATCTTTAGGCAAAAATTTCATTCTCGTCATTTCTCATCGCAAATGTTGTTTTTTTTTTTTTAATTTGAAAGATATTTTTTAAATGCATCCCTCAACAGCAGAATGGATATTTGTCATCATTACACTATAGTTGAATTTTGCTTTGTTTTTCTTTATAATGTATCCACAAAGGAAAATACTATTCCTATAATAAAGATAAATTTGGATAAATAGAATTCTAAGTACAGAGAATCTTGACAGCTAAGCAAACATTCCAATTGTATCAAGTTTCTGATGAATCAATAAGAAGATTACAAAAGCCTAGCAAAGTTTCGAAGAGCATTTGCCTATATGATATCACATATTTACTCGGTAAACCAAAGGCTTTCTAGTCACTTCGCCCAACAACCATTTCGCCCAACTGCCATTTCGCCCAACCAGCCGGTCATTTCGCCCAACCAGCCTGGTCATTTCGCCCAACCAGCATGGTCATTTCGCCCAACCATCATAGTCATTTCGCCCAACCAGCATGGTCATTTCGCCCAACCAGCATGGTCATTTCGCCCAACCTTATTTTTACTAATATTCAGTCAGAATATTATTACTTTTTCTATTCCACTAGTTCAATTTGATTTATTTTGGGTTAGGTTGCTTCGTAATAGGTAAATAAAGTGAGGTCCGCTCGATATCGATCGGAGTCTGAGCAGTTATTTCGGGTATAATGGGAGAATTACACTATTTAGGCGTTTACGCATACACTGATGGAAGTTATATTATTATACAAACAAATGGGAATCGGTGTGGAATAATATAACCGTTTCTATTTCACTCGTTCAATTTGATTTATTTTGGGTTATATTATTGGAAGTTATATTATTATTATATGGAAGTTATATTATTAAGTTAATATTAGATTCCTTAACATTCGGTTCGTATCCTGTAACATTAAAAACGTTCCCGAACGTTTCCTTACTAAAGTTATACAAAGTAGAGGACTTAAAGTTTCCTGAATATTCCTTAATATTCGAACGTTTACTATCAAACCTAACCCCTAACACACTGATCCATCCTCAAGTTTCCTTAATATTCGGTTCGTATCCTGTAACGTTAACAATTCCCGAACGTTTCCTTTTGAAGTATCATATTTAATCAAGGTTGGGCGAAATGACCAGGCTGGTTGGGCGAAATGACCAGGCTGGTTGGGCGAAATGACAAGGCTGGTTGGGCGAAATGACCAGGCTGGTTGGGCGAAATGACCAGGCTGGTTGGGCGAAATGGGGAACGAAATGGTAAGGTTGGGCGAAATGGCAGTTGGGCGAAATGGTTGTTGGACGAAGTGACCTGCTTCCAACCAAAGCAGAGTTGCCCTCATAGAAGATTTATCACACAGGGTGATCACATAGTAATAATAAAAAGACCCAATTGACAAGGGAATATAAGAACGTAGGTAACTGCACATTTCTCGAGTTAGTAGCAACTAAACTGACAAACAAGGAAGGTACTGTCCAAATTAAACGTTCAGGTAACAACATACTCTGTATCTCGTGATCCACAGTAGTGATAACTTGGATTTTGCACGACTGGAAATGTTGAACACAAGCAGTAAACAACATCATTCTCTTTAAAATTGCAAGGGTCACGTATGATGAATATATGAGATAGAAGAGTAGATGGTGTGACGGTTCCAATCGGTAATCCATATACCTACCGCATCTCTGCTTATAAATGGAGTAACTGCGACTGCATTGTTTGTAGTAATAAAAAATACTATGATTTCGCATATTGATTTTTCAACGACAGATTTGTTACATAAATAAAGTACACTTCATTACGTTTGCTTTTTTTTCCCCTCTTCTTTTTTCTACATAAAAGGAACGGGTAAGACATTTCTTCTACTATACTAGTAGTGAGATATTATTTCTAAGTTAACATAGAGCAGTAGCGACGTATACTTACATCTCATGAAGTGAAGTCCCGGCCGATGATGGTAATAGTACCGAAACTTCTAGAATAATTCACAGTACAGGCAAACATTCGATAACTTTTCATTAGATGAATCATGAAAGTAATGACTCGCAGTAAAATGCACAAAACAAGACTGATTAAACAAGGCGCCAGTTAAAGAAATATTCCAGTGACTAATGTTGATTGCTTAATAAAATACCGGGAATTTTATCTATCTTGGGGTCAAAACCACATCCTCGACGATCATAGCACTTTGTATGGAGAAAATATGATTATTTTGGTGATATTTTGTGAATGAATCTGGCAACAGAGGAGTGAATGATGTCTAGATTACTCGATTTCTAGATTACTTTATATAAGAACATATATATATAACTTATTCAAGAAACAAAGTTACTGAAATGAGAACCGTTAATAATAAGTCATAATTTTCATGATTCCAGCCTAACAATCTGGATTTAGGTTTAAATTGATCTCACATAAGAAAGCTATAACATGGCAAGTCAAATGATCGATTTTTGTATAATCCTCTCGTCCTCATTATATAGTATTTGAATAGTTAAGATTCATTTGGCTGTGACGGTCAAATAAAAAATATTCTCGCACTTTGATTAGTTAAACCGGCAAGTGTACACTTAATTTTTATTACTTTTAACAATACTTTAATGTTTTGTTCATATCTTTCTCTTTCTGCTACTTTTTTTCCTCTTTTACCTTTCGTCTCCATTTCCTACTATTCCATCGTCATCGTTTTTCTGTTTTTTTTTCTTCTAAAAGTCTTAGAAAATGGTAAGGCAATCTAGTTTAATTTTGAGATGATTTTGAGTTTAAATAGCTAAAGCAGTAGCCCCATAATAATAGTTGTTTATATAAAGTGACACCACTTCCGGGTGAAATATATACAAGGGAGTGTTAGCTAAGGGATTAACGTCGGTGCCTTTCAATCATAAGGTCCCGAGTTCGAGTCACCCCAAGATTAACGTATATATGTCATCCAGTTACAGAGTTGTAGACAATCCACAATTCATATTCATGGACGTTAAAATATGAATCTAAGAGACTGACTTCGTTCAGCTTGCGGCTTTGGTAAGACAATGGTGGCTTCTTCGCAAGTTCCTGCTTGCAGGAGGATCTAAAATACATACATACATATACTACTAAACGTAACATAAGATTCATTCGCAAACGGTAGTGGAAAAAAAAAACCGATATGTACAAGTCAGTTTGTACGGCGATGAATTGTTTCCTGGAAGTGTGAACGTTAGAATGAGAAGCTGTATTTGTATATATGACTTTAAGAATGATACGAAAAATAATGAGTAATATGCTCACTGAAGTTTAATGGATATACAATACACAAGACTCATTTACCAATGCTCTGTTTGGAATAATGACGTATTTGTAGATTGGCGACAGCCAATTAAGTTCAGCCTACACATCTTCAGATCCACTGCAGCAGGGGTCCTCTTGTTGCCTGGGCTATAGCACGCTGTGAACGGTAATAAAAATGGACCCACTTAACGTTCAGAGTCATAAGACCGTATTTGACTTCCGTGAGAGGTGATACAAATCTGATCCCGAGCGTTTGATTACATTAACTAAAAAGATATTTGTAACGTAGTCTAGTGCATTTGAGTAATGCAGTTTAGTTTCTGTGACGGTTTTCCCCTTCTCCTCCTTTTCATCCTTACATTATTATAATGTTATTTTTGCTATAGGAGTTGGTAAGACATATTATTTCAATTGAGAGTTATAGCAAACTTGTGCAGACATGTGAAGTTAAGCGATTTTCAAATCTAAATTACGGTAGTGCTAAAATGTATTTATTATGATCCAAAGATGTCTCGTGACTTACTCTTCGAAGAAAAAACGACGTCATCAAAATCGATGTTCATATAACTTTAAAGAATAACTGAAGGATTAAATGATTTAACACTTGTGAAAGAGTTAACCTCAAGTAAAACACACTTTCTTGAAATTTTAATATGGCGTTTACGGGATGGTCATTGAAGCTTATACATCTTGTACAAACTACACTAAAGCAAATAGTTTTCTTTAATTTTGTGACTTATAATTAACTGCTTGAGTATATGTTTGTACTTTTAATTGACATTATACAAGTTTTATAACCACTGTATTGAGAGTAGTACGAAGCTCTAGATAGGACATGGTAAAATAAATTATTACGTACGTACGTACGTTCGTGATGTTTGTTACGTACGTACGTGATATTTATTGCGTAGGTACGTGATAAATACTTCGTACGTACGTACGTGATATGTATTACTTTCGTACGTGATATGTATGACGTACGTACGTGACAATTACTAGGAACGTACGTAATATTTATAAGGTACATACCGGTACGTGATAATATTACGTACGTACGTACATAGTATTATTACGTACGTACGTGATAATTAGTACGTACATACGTACGTAATAGTTACTACGTACGTACGTTATACTCACTACTGATAATTATAACGAATGTAGGCCTCAGTACAAACGTACGTGTTTTTATTACGTGATATAGCCTATGTTAACACCTATATCTTCATTTCAAAGATGGAGAGAGATGGAATTGTTCGTATGTATTTTAGGCATATGAATACCTGTAGTGTTAGTCCAACCCTAACATACCTTGTCTGTCTCCGGCATTTTTTTGTCCGAGGCTCAATCGTTAAACTAAGCTTGACTTCTGTGGTTGGATGATTGATACATGCGAGGTGCAGTGAACGAGATGTATAATTATATTATAATATAGTAAAACCGTACGGTACGTATATGCACGTATCTTGCATGTAGGCCAATATTAAATGATCACGTACGTACGTCATATATTTATTTTTCCCATGTCCTCTCTAGAGCTTCGTAGAGTAGAACCGTTTTCAGACCAAGGTATATACATGATAAGAAACATAAAGAAAAACTGTTTACGCAGTTGCGCATCTGTGGACACCTGCTTTTTCAAATTCAACTGTTAGTGCAATTTGCACTAATATATTTCGAGAACGGCATTGCGGGATTGAGAAGCTTTGTTGTTCTTGTTGGATGTAAATAAAACATGATGTTAAATCAAATGATATATATGTATATGGTTTAAGGACTATTCATCAATATACATTATTTGTTATAATGATTGATTTGACTGTGATGATAAAATAATACATACGATCAAGAATACTTTAACAAAGAGATGTAGAGTATAACATTACTACAAGTCCATGCCCCACCCCCCCCCCCCCCGTCTACCCTTTGTTCTTCCTTCTTCACCTCATCCAAGTTCTTCCTTTTCTACTTTTGCTTCCAATACACTTAGACCTGGGTGGAGGTAAGAAAGTGACACTGTATTTTACTTTTTAACACTTACGGTAAAACAATCTTCAGTAGATACACGTAAAGCTATTTCAGCCATTATGTTGATGCTCTATTCCATATATATCCACATCTGGTACCGGTGTGTGCAGAACTCCGTGTAATAATATATTTGGCGCCTTTGCGCTGGCTACAGCCAGCTTCTTATTAAAGAATTAAAGGGAAATTATTTAAAGAAGTCATAACAAACATTTTACTTAACTAATTGTTTACATTGTGCAACATAAGCTGTTGGTTTTCAGTGTAGCTTTACTAGAATGTTGACCACGTAAACCATTTTAATCCTGGAACCCTCGCTGTTTCCTTGTCCATCCCATTTCCTTCACCTCAGCATTAGTTTCAAACTGTTCATTCATGCAATGTTTGATTGGCATTGCACAGCTTCTGATTTATATGACAGAGAGATGACTTTCCTGTTTAAATGCACATTTGGTACCTTCGAATGTGAAGAGGTGCACGTTGCAAGACGGTTAAAGTATAGTATTATTGTAGTGAACTCCCCATAAACATACCATGATCATATCACAGTCCTTATCAACCTCATTAATACCTCCACATTACTCATTAATCAAACCATTGTAGGAAATGTATATAGTGCGTACACATGTTTGAATCTAACCTCAATGGCTGATAGTAAAATAACAATGACATTTGTATTGACACCAGACGTAAACTCCCTTGTCGAACCTTTAATGCAAGTAAGTCAGTAAGTTATTAGTATCAAACGGTTCTATAAAGTACACTTCTGTAAGGTTAGTTAACGTTATTTTCTCTTCTTTTCTGTATTCTCCATCAACATAAAGAACCGAGTGAGACATTTTATCTTAAGCTGAAGACGTACAGTTAAATTGTTTAAGTAGCAACAGGGGCGGCAATTTGTTTCAAATATTGGGGAGGCATTTGCTTGGGCCCCATACTTTTCTGGTTGCTACAGCCCTATTTTCCCTTCTATTATCGGCAAACCCAATTTCATTACGGATGCGGTCCGTCTCGTGGGCGCAGATCAGTCTTGGATAATGGTGGGGAATCGTGTCTGTTCTCTGATACTATCTAAGCGGAGCGCGACCATGGGTTCGCGCGTAGCGTACAAGATTTTATTGGGCAAATATACCTCCCAGATCGCCGGAAATAACACTTCCCAGACCCAATGATGCTTCCAAACCTCCTTACATTTTGTATCTCATGGCTTAGAAATTTAAGTTGGGGGAACAGAGGACAAATAATCTAAGTAGACTTTTGTATACGATGGGTCTGGGGTCCTCTCCCAGAAAACAATTATAGACTGCCGCAAATGCGATTTCCTTCAAATATTTAACAACTGTGGATAAATGTAATAAAATGAGAACTGCTGCATGTCATTTGCACAATGCTGGATCAAACTGCTCCAAAGTTCAATACAGGGGAATTTGCAATGCAGCGTTTGGTCAGACAAATTGATGGAGACACGGTATATCATGTCCCCACCACTGAAAAAGTGGGTGGGGACGCCTCCCGCTGTCCCAACCAAGATCTGCGTCCATGGTCCGTCTAGCTAATTCATTTCGAAAAAAAGTAAAAACTACCTTATGTGAAAGTCTCGTGACGTTTTTGGGTGATATTTAGTAACAAATTGTGACACGGTTAGACAGGCGCGTAGCGAGGAATTTGCCAAGGGAGGGGCGAAGCTTGTAGGCAAACTATCTAAGCGTGGCGCCACCACGAGTTGGGGCGAAGCGTAAAAGAAAATATTGGCCGAAAATGCCTCCCGGATCGCAGATTCCCAGGCCTTGTAAGTTGCATCTAAGCTTTTTCTATTTTGATATTACTAGCGATATCATAAAAAAAATATGCCCAAGGGGGGGGGTGGTCGCCCCCTTCGCCCCGCCCCCATTGGCTTCGCGCCTGCAGTAAGAAATCTTGTAGAAAACAGGCCAAATGGAAACCCAGTGAACCCATACCGATGTGGATCATATATATGGTTGTACGTACTTACACTCATACACAAGAGATGTACATACATTATGATAATAATCATGAGTGACAACTACACGGTCACAGGTCACAGAAACGACCACGAAGTGTCATTTACCTCATGCAGCATGTGTTGGATGAAGATTTAGCCACCGCCAAATATGATTTGGATAAATAATCTCACGCATTATTTTCTATTTATAGCCACAAAAAAAAACTATGCCACCAAATATTGGGGGATATTAGATACTATATCCCCCACCTAAAATATTCCCCCCCCCCCCCCCGCCATGATCGACGCCCATGAGTAGCAATGTATATACAGAAATTTACATGAAGTGGTCGAGTAAATGACAATTAATCAAAGGGTCAACCCTTTGACCCTTTGATTAATTTTGACCTTCACAAATATCAATACATTTATCATCAAAGTAATACCGTCTTATGGAACGGGAGACTTGTCGATGTTACATATCCTTAGCAATAGTGGTCACAATAATATTAAGTGGTTTGTCCATCTCAGAATGGGTAACATACATGTTTCCGTTCTTGAAATAAGGTAGACACAATGTTTTCACTGGTTAATCCTGTTGAATTCAGATGACTATTGAACACCAATAAAACCAAAAAAGTCCCTGTCTATAATGGGAAACCAACATGCCAAGTAAAATGGTTGCCAATCGGACACTCTTTTAGAGATATGGGTGTTACAAGAAGGCAGTGCCAACACACATACCAAATATATGCACAGAGCCGTGTATATACGGCTCAGCAAATACGGTACATATATACTCACACATGCTATCATGAGTTCACGGTTTGGATTGCCATTGATTCTATACTGTCACAAATTTATATACAATAGATCGTTGTACTTATTACTAGGGATAAGCTTTGCCTTATTTCAAAAGCAAAGAACCAACAGTATATACACTTCGTTGTTTTCATTCTTGTAAAAATAGAACGAAAACTTAAAAATATTCCTCTGCTACTTCTGCTAAAATGTTGTGGATTTCAAGTTTGATGCATCTCCTTAAAACGTCGATTCAGTTACATGTCTCTACTAAGCTTCCGTACCAACCTGTTTCTTTTTTTCATTACTGTGCACTAAGGCTACGCTATATATAGATTAGTTAGATTACTAAAAGGATTGGTTCAGTTGTCATGCATGTTTATGTCATATGAAAGAGGACAATAAAAGAAACACAATGGTGAAAAAAATGTTCAAATATCTTTTTCGGTTAAAGAGATATTCAAGTGTAAAGTTTTATCAGATTGTGTAGAAACTGCTGAAATCTGACTAGCTGTGATGTCACATCCTCACATTCCTGAAAAGTCTTTGTTTTTTTCTCTAAATATTTTGTGAGATTTCATGACTTTCAACCAAAAGATATGTCAGGAGATCTCATATTTGTCAAAGGAAGTATTTGAAATTAAACATCTGAAGAATTTTTGATTATATTATTTTCAAATGTGTTAAAATATGTAAATAATTTTTAAAGAAATATATATTCACAAATGTTAAGGTAGTGATGATGTGACGTCACACCCTCACAGTAAGTCTTTCTACACTAGTCGTTTTCAAAGAAATTTTGATATCTTCAAAGTGTCATATCTCCTTAACAGAGCATGCTATCATGGTAGTTTCTTCACTGTTCTTTTTGTCTTTTTTGTGCTCTTTCATACAAAATAGACATGTCAAACACCTGAACCAATCCTTTGTGATGATACAAAAGGAATAAGGTTGTTTGTCGGTTTTAGATTATGCACTTTGGTCGTCCATGGTCAAGCAAATAAAGGTCTTTTTTTAACAATTACGGATCAGACCAAACTAGACCGGGATCTTCACGGATGCTTCATTAGTAACGTATAAGTTTTAGAACACCATAGTTAATCACAGTTGGGAGCTTAAATTCTTAATGCCTCTGAGGTCCAAATGTAATGTACAAGCAAGTATCGTCACTTTACACTATATTTTAACTCGTGCTAAGACACTCTTTTGTGACAAGGGAATTGTATAACATTTTAGATAACTCACATACTAAAGTACCAGTGTTTGATACTATTGTACTCTTTCCGCTTTGTCCACAATCTTCAATAATTTGATGAATTAGAGAACTGACGGAGTGAAAACGAATTTTTGATTGAAGCAAATTATCACAGTCTGAATCATTCTTTCTGGACATGTTAATGTTGAAAATATATTAATTTCTCTGATAACTCAGTTCTGCGCTTTCCCCAATTAAACTATATGTAGGATGAGCTTTGAGTCATTGGGTTGCGGGAGGGGTAAAGGCACATATGTTGTCCATCCTGGGGAGGGGCCGAACGGGAGCGATTCTTGGGTAGTAGGGATTAGATGCAAAAGGGTGCTATCATCTTTGATATTCTAACTACGTCATTCTTGGTTCAAGGTTTTGTATTGTTTAGTACAAACCAATTAAAAAAAATCGGACTGGGAAAGTTCCTCCTGCTCTCCCTGCTCCTGTTAGGCTACATAGTAAAGTACACTAGGGATTCCGAGAAGGAAAATTTATATACCATCTAATTTTTGAAGGAACAGAGAGGCATCAATCGTTAATAGTACGAGATATCACGAGATACACAATACATGTTAAAGTGCCGTGTTCAATGTAACCTTGTAGGTTTTTTTAATGACGAGCGCGTTATCCCATATGAACACAGTGTTTGATGGTTCATTTTAACTTGAATACCTACAGTTAAAGTTAAGCAATAATTAAATATACAGACTATAGTACATGAAGTGATATCACACTTGATGGAGTTTAATTGATGCTTCAGAAAGGAAAACGTCAAACTAAGTCAATGTACAGACAAACGGTGAAAAAATCTTCATGAAATGAAAAGATGCCCGTCATTTGAATATCAAACTTGCGAAGTAATGAGTAAATGTTTCTAATTATTTAATGAATATTTAACAGTACAATACTTATTAAACAAGGCGCATATTTGAAAATAGAGTAACAAATTTGGTGCTTAACGACAGAGTCAGCATACTAGCTTATGCAGGTTGAACAGGGTTCGGCTCGTATAACATAATCAGACAGCGTTTGGTGATAAAAAGTGGGCCACTTTAATATCAGTATAGTAAAAGAGTAATTAAATTGGAATGTCTTATGTGTCAAGTGGACAGACGAAAATGAAACTTTAGTCCAAATCCAATGTTTTGTTGTGCTACACTCCACTGATGTGTCTCAATCGCCGTTAAACACAAAATCAACTACTTGCAGCTGTAGCGAAAAACAAAGGAATTTTCTTAAAACTTACAATTAAATAAGAATGGTGTAAATAACAAAAAGAGGGTCTATGAATTATGGGTTCCCAAGCAATGATGCATAAATCTCTGATAATTACTGATGTTATCACGTGAGTTCACTGCGTCGACGGATATGCATCAACGTCACGCAATGATTTGTATTGAATGAATGGCTGTTGAATGAAGGGATAATTGATGTAACTGTAATCATAACAGTCTACTCTGCTCTCGCATGTTGATTACTTTATAAAAGAGATTTGTTGTATGAAGTACACAGTAATGTTCTTATTTTACGTTATCCCATTTTCCTATGTTCCCCATAAAAGAAAGTAAGATACTAAGATAAAAATTGTAGCAGAAGCTACATATACGGACTCGTACATGAAGTGAAGACATCGTCCGTGGAGTTCGTGATCCCAACACAATAGTTATACATTAATTTAATGAACATTCTAACGCTGAAAAGCTTTGCATGAGATGAAGGTATTTTTGATATGTTAATCAATGTTAAACCTATTTAACCCACTTGCGAAAGTACAATGCATGATTTTGTAACGGGTTATAAAATGTACAAGACAAATCATGCAGGGCGCAAGTGTAAAAAGAAGTTAGAAATAATTTCAGACTCATTGGCTGCGGAAGACGGAAGATTGAAAGGGGTGATGCGCATTATGGAAACTAATGTTCCTTTATGTGTCACCACCATTACGTAAACGTCACAATTTAACAGTCACTGAACACAAATACTGTGATCACTTCATAACCTGTTGGTGCCCACAAGTCAGAATTCCTTGATATGGGCCTTAAACGTTTAGTTGTGATCTTCTGTATATCCCATGATGCACAGGAGTGATAAGATAAACTTTCCTAGAATGTAACAGATACGCAAAGTTGTTAAACAATAAAGAATTGCTCTTTAACGTTACAGCTGTAACATAATGTTGGGCAAATTGGTAATGGTTGGCAGATGGGTAAGAATGGTAAGCAAATAGCTGACAACATACAAAATCAGGTTCAAAACGAAAATGTATATACACATCTGCTTGCAATTACGGATATCACCTATCTGTGGGTTTAAGACAACGTATATCCACCGATGTCACTTAATGCTTTGAAAAATGGAGAGATGTTTGATATGACTGTATTCATAACAGTTAACTCTGATCCCGCATGAGTCCCGAGTAGTATACCAAGAGAATTGTTGTAACATAACGAAATATACACTCCATGAAAATTCTTTTACGTTAATAAATTTTCTCCTTCTTTATTTTGGAGACTGACTGTTATATAATATGCAGGGGCGTCGGAGCCGGTACGGCAGGTCCGGCGAACGCCGGACCAATATACACGGCGCAAAAAAAAGAAGAAAAAAAGTAGGACTAAGAAAAGAAAATGGCAAAAAATAATCTGGGAGGTATATTTTTCAATAATTTTCAATATTGATGACGGCAAGTTGGCTAAATGTGACTACTCTGGCATGGCAGGGGTCTTGTTTTCAAGCTCGGGAAGTACCATTTCCTGCAATCTGGGAGGCATTTTTCAAAATTTTCTCTATTACGCTAATCGCCAACCATGGTGGCGCGTAGCGTAGTTTGACCTACCAAACGTCCCCCGATAATTATGATAGATGGCCACACTCTGATCTGCCGTACCAATCCCAAATAGCTTCCGACGCCCCTGAATATTATGAGCAAAATTACAGTTGGAAAACGCTTCAGTTAACTCGGTTATATCATTTCATCTTAGTTGTATAAGTCTTTGTTTTGCTTTCTTTAACGTATTCCGCAGCAGTAGGTAAGTTTATCATATTCTGTATTCTTTATTCACAAAGCTCTTTGCGAAAGCTTCGATCACTGATATTTATTTTATAAAAGCCAAATTAGACTAGATTGAGCAGGATATTGTTAAAATAAAAGTCATAACGTTAGGGCATTTGCCACATTTCCGTCACAATACATTCATTGACACTGTCAGCGGTTGTAAAGATGATTTCTTTAGAGCATGCAAACATAAATCTGATCCCACCCTCCTATTGTATACCAGACCTTGTAACAGTGTTTTAATGACTCGTTTTGGGAACAATTATGCCCAATCTGATCTTTTCTACTTCGTTAATATGTTTACTCTCCATCTGGCTGTTGTTGCGGAAGTTTGGTCAATAAAACCTCCAGCCCGTTGGAACGTCTACGAAAAATTGTGCCTCCACATGGGCAGTTTCCATGCCTTATTTTTGCCAAAGTTACTTTGCTTAAAGATCTGTTTTATTGGCACGCTATAGCTAGGAAAGTTGTGTGAATACGTATTCGACCTGCAATGGTCGTAAATAGACCTCAGGCTTTAAACTTACCATGCATAGCTTCTTAACACCATTAGGCTCTTTGTGTAAACACTGTGTGAAAATATGTTCAGGTCTACAGTGTAGTTAATCATACAGCGTTCACACAAAGACCCTCATACCAGAAGAAAATATGTGGCAGGCGTTGCAGACTAATTGGTTAAAAGAGGTCATGTTACGACCAAGGCAAGTCGATTACGTAATCACAAGAAACTTTTCCAAGATAGCTTGCTGTAGTTGGGGTCTATACAGCATACCTTTAAGAGAAATAGGAACTGATGGGATGAAGATTTGAGCTGCAATGGGTGATATTATTATCTTTGTTTTTATTATTATTATTGTTATTATTTTGGGAGATGGGCACAAGGAATGAATGTAAGTTGTATACTAGGACTCACAGACGGAGGTTAGCAGGGTAACATAGAAAGAATATACGAATTTGAAAGCGAATAATATACTCTGATTTTGTTTGCTTATATTTGTTACTATCTATCCTTAAACGTTTTTTTTAATTAGTAGAATTACTGTTTTCAACAAAGTGAAATATCTACTGACTTATTTTGTTTGTCCTTCCCCACTCATTCTCACATCCTGCCCCTCCGACATCGCACTCTCTTTTACTTTTAGTTGAGCGTAAATGTTCGTAACCAGTGCAACTTTTGTTTTATACCTTTTCACTTTAGGTTAGATGTGACTGACCATACAGCTGACTCTGCTTGACTATGAATTACAATTACTAGTACATACAGCATCGAATTGGAACTTGGATTTAACTTTCAATGATCGAGATTATTATAATATAGTTATATAGTATAGAAATAGTACATGGCCAAGATATTTTTAAATTAAATGGGATAAGGGGGTAAGGGTGGGGGTGGAGGAGGAGATAGTAATGGTTAATTGAGATTGAGATTGAGATTAAGATTGAGATTGACATTGAGATTAAGATTGAGAAGGATTAATGGTTAATGGTTCATGGTTCATGATTACTGGTTAATGGTTGATGCTTGATGGTTGATGATTGATGATTAATGATTAATGATTAATGATTAATGGTTACTGATTACTGATTACTAATTACTGATTAATGATTGATGATTGATGAATTTGAATAATGATTAATGATTAATGAATAATGATTAATGGTTATTGGTTAATGATTATTGATTAATGATTTTTTATCGCAGTTATTTGTGTTATTTCATTAGTCTAATAAACTAGGTATGAAAAATAACAATCAATGTCTTCTTTTGTTCTTATAAACGTTTCTTTGGATACAAGAAATTGCAAAAACTTGGTATTCCAAACGTCTGGCACAGGCTGAGTAAGTCACATTATAAACTTGGGGTAGGGGGAACGAGTTTTGCTAGAGGAGGGGAGCATCCGTCGGCGTAATAGATTGCACCGAACGATGTGAAATGCGCCTATAGCATATAGTGGATATATTCCTTCAAAATGTGGACATATTCCTTTAAAATGTTGACTCCAAACATCGCGAAACTGAAGGGCCGAAGAGCTATTAATGATACGCAAGATTGTTAAATATTAATGATACACACTCTTGTTTAAGTCGTAAAAAGGATTCGTGTTCCGTCGTTCTGTGACTTGGTACATGGGTAAGTACAAATTAATTTACTTTACTGTTAGAGTGTACATCAACTTATTTATTTTATGTTAACTTGTAAAATATCAGTATGTTTTTCTTTTCTTCCCTTCATAATTCTGTATTTTATAGATTTCTTGTAGCTTTTTATAGTGAAAAGTCAACAAACCGGAAGAAATTAACTTACGTTTTAGGGTCAGAGGCTATGGTTATTATGAATGATCTGCAGAACAGGGTAGATATTAATGATGTAGTCTGGGGTAAACATTAAAGATACCCATACAGAGGTAACAATGAAAGACACAATTGCTGTAATTATTGATGATACATAGGCTAGAGTAAACATCGATTCAGTATGGGGTCAATATTGATGATATACGGACTAGGGAAAATATTAATGATATAGTCCAAGGTAAAAAGTTATGCTAACTTTTACTTAAATTTTTGCGCAAACAAAGACTCAACTTCACATGGAAATCTATCCCTATACTACTACTTCCATTGTGATTACCTTAAAAGGGTTAATTAACCTATGTATATGTCCACTTTAGGCAGAAAGAATAACACAATCAAAGGCACACAATCCTCTTACAAAGTTTTAGGGAAAGACAAAATCGATGTAGAAAAAGCTAATACATTCAAATGTGTGTATATAACAAGGTGACTTTGTGAAAAAGTATATGTATAGTTATGTTAAAAGTAAGTCTGTTTAGGCCTCCAATTATAGCACGTTAAAATTACTAGAAGTTTTCAAAATTTACCATCCTGGAGGTCTTTACTCTACAAATTGTTAGACATTCTAAATGAACACACAAGATTACTGAATGTCCCAGTGAAGTAAATTTCCTCCAAGGTGGTAATACAAATAGTTTTTGAATCTCTTTGAAGATCTCTGAACAATTGGTCTCATTGTAGGAGTGTTACTGAAGTATAAACAGACAGGTATATACACTAGATAGCACACAGTCATTTTACACAGGTTGTGGAGCAATCTTATAGAACAGCATCTCCTTAAAACATAGTTCTGGTGCATATATTTGTGTTTATGAAGCAACCACAGTAGCATATGATATCCCCACAATTAAGTCCTTGATCCAAAAGGGAAATATACCTGTATATATTTCCCCTTAGGGATAAGACTTGTTACTCTCCCTTAAATATGACACACCTTTTTCAAGCAAGGTGATGTTTTGATGCAGACAGCCACATGTACTATAACTATTTATGAGTAAACGTTGTATTAAAGAAATCACTTAAAGCAATAGGATATGATATCCCCACAATTAAGTCCTTCTGTCAATATGATCCATAAAGGGAAATATACCTGTCTATATTTCCCCTTAGGGATAAAACATGTTCATCTCATAAACTGACAAAAAAATTTCAAGCAAGGTGATGTTATGATGCAGAAAGCCAAAAATACTTTAACTATTTAAATTAAAAGTAAACTTTGAATAAAAGAATTAAATTTAAAGGGAGAAAGATAGAATACTTCTACAGTCTCTATAAGTCCTGCAACCACTGTGGTCCTTAAAGGGAAAAATACATGCTAACACAGAAAATCGACCAAGTTAACAACCATGACCAACTGAACAAACAGTACATTTGTAAATAAAAACACCCAGTTACATTACATAATGAAACAAACAAAAAATACACTTAGCAGGAAATAAGAACAACAAAGCAATATCATACCAAAAACATCACTGTAACCTATATCCATGGGGAAATACACCTACACTACTGTTCTGCTCTCATAAGAACACATAACGCCTTACATGGGATATATTGCTTTTTGATAAGTGTGATACAAAGGTAGGGCACGTGGGTCTGAAAATGCATATTGGCTTCTTCATCAGGCTTCCAAATTGAGCTAGGGTTGATTAAATCTCTCTGATGATCTCTGAACAATTGGTCATTGTAGGAGTGTTACTGATGTATCAACAGATAGGTATGATGTATCAAAAGATAGGATGTATCAACAAATACATTGGATAGAACACAATCCTGTTACACAAGTTGTGGAGCAATCTTATCAAACAGCATCTCCTTAAATCACAGTTCTGATGCATATATTTGTGTTTGTGAAGCAACTACTGTACAGTAGGATATGATATCCCCATAATTAAGTGTGTTGTAAAACATATCTGTGTTGTGCTGTACAGGCCTAACACTGAAGTTAACCATACATGCACACTTTTAAGTAGACTATGGTGATAATACTGTACACATATCTGCCTCCACTAATCGTAAAGGTGTCAATCATTTACCCTGTGTCATATACTCATGGTGGACTGTAAATCAGAATATATCTTTTTAAAACATAGTTCAGATGCATATCTTTGTGTTCATGAAGCAAATACAGAAGTTTATGAGATTCCCACATCATACTGTCACTATGATCCTTAAAAGGTAATTTACCTGTATATATTTGCCCTGAGGGATAATAAATGTTACCCTTTTCAAAGGAAATGACAAACCTTACCCTTCAAGAAAGGTGATGTTATGATGCAAATAGCCTGTACTGCTGCTACTTACAAACTTTGCATTTCTCAAAAGAAATCATATGAAGCATTTCTATGGTACTTAGAGGAGAATATACCTGTTTATATTCTCCCTGAGAGAATACTATGTAAGACCTGTCTTAAAAGAATACACATAAGTTTTCAACACATGTGATGTACTGTAATGATGCATCAAGCTGGAGTGATATTTCAATATGCCAACATCACCTTTTTTTAACACCTTTCTCTAAAAGCCAACACTCCACGAGTACATGACTATGGAAATATCATGTAGCTAGGAGTAATGCCTACTGAAGGGATGTCCTCCCTAATATGAATATAATATACACCCAGTACAGTGTATGTGCTGTACACACTGTACATACATGTATGTACTGGTTGAAATTCATTTTATAGTAAAGTCTTCTAATTCAACCAATTGTATATACACAGTGTGTATATTAGTGTTAGGTTAAACATAGCCTTCTGGCACTCATGGCACTCTGTACATATACACCCAGTACAGTGTATGCACTGTGCACACTGTATATGTATGTACTGGTGGAAATTAATTTTCTAAGTCTTCTAATTAAATGAATTCAACCAGGAGCAGACAGGAACATTGCAAATAATATTTTTTGTATATGAAATTAAAAATTGCACAGTGTTGAATTGAATGACCTTGAAGTTGAAGTACAATACCCAGGCTCAAAACACATGGAACATAATAAAACAGGCAAAAACGTTTTTGTAAAAATCCCAAACTTTGAGGATTTTTCATTCAAAATAAGGCAAGACACCCTCTTGAAATTTTTTGTACAAACAGGGTGGTACTATATCTCTTCCAGACAAAATTATCAGATTTTTTCAACATGACGCGTTTTGAGTTATTGGCCGTCAAAGACGACCTCATTTGTACATCGGAGCAACTTAACAACTTCATAAATTAATATTGAGAACAGCTAGAACCCTGAAATTTGTTAAGGTGTAAGAACTTTATACTTATAATTAAGTATAAACCCCTGACAGCTCTAACATGGTTACTTTGGTAAAAAATTGGCATCAAAACCCCTACCTCATGCTGAATCGCAGTATGAAATAGCAACTTTAGAGTTGCACAACTTGCAAACATATTATAGGAAAGCATTGTAATCATTATTTTGTAATGTTTGTACTAGACATAATAACCTCTAAAAGAATCAAGTACCCTGAAGCAGTTTAGGAGCAATTCTTCACTAAAAATAGCACATGTTTCAGTGAAAAGTACAAAAATCGAATATTTAGACACTTTTAAGTTGACCTAACTCCACAAGACAATATTTTTGTAGCCTAATTTTTTATTTTCCTGTTCTATGGGATACACTCTATAGGCATCTGTAATAGAAAGGTAGTAGAATGTTTAATTGCTGAGAAATGAAGTCAAGAAAATGCCAAAATGCCATGGTGGCGACAAATTGCGGAATTTCAAAGTGTGATAAATCGGCCAATTGTAAAGCAATGCAACTGAAATTTCAGAATATGCTAATTTCATGGTGGTCCAATCATACAAAAAACTTGGGAATTTTTGGAGAGGGTGCAGCAACAGCCATCCGTGATTTGACACGGAATGACCCTTTACTACAATTGTGGTCCTTCCAAAAGCTAGATCTGCTCTTGACTCAAGGGTAACTCAAAACTAAGGTAGAAGGCTCATCATCCAATGTTACTCCTGCTGATGCTTTCTCTTCATTTGTCATCTTCTTATACTTGTTGACTTCGTTCATCACGTTTGTTTTGAAAGTCTCCCATCATGGCTAACGTTTTCATGAACATTGAGGAATTCTAAAATATCCCTGCGAACTAAGTAAATAACAAAGAGAAACCAGAAAGCCAGTGGGCTAATTGTGATTCCTTGCCATTTGAGATTATAATCCCAACCCCTGCCCCCTAATAAATGTACATTGAACAAACACTATCATGTACCCGCTATCTACCACCACCTTCACACAAAGTATGATTCAGTTCTGAAAATGTTTACATTTGACCGTGACCTCATTAATATTTATGAAATGAGCACCAAAATCCATAGGGCTCTTCTACTCACTATGGTGCATTTATGTACCAAGTATGACTGCAATCCAACCAGTCGTTGTTCAGATACCGTGTTTACAAGCTATTCTAGTGAAAACCAACTTAAGCCCCGCCCACTAATAAATATGCATAATATGATCTTGAATATATATCATTATGTACCCGCTATCTACCAACATATTAATATTAAGACTTATAAATATATTCTGCCTTTTTCTTGGGGAGTTATTAGTATTTGAAGATTTTTACGTTTGACCCCATGACCTGATTATTATTAACGAGATGAGCACCAAAATCACTAGGGTTCTTTTACTCACTATGACGCATATATGCATCACGTATGACTTCAATTCAACTTCTCGTTGTTCAGTTACCGTGTTTACAAGCTATTTTTGTGAAAATAAACTTAAGCCTCGCCCACTCATAAATATGCATAATATCATATTGAACATAAGGTACCATGAACCCACTACCTACCAACACATTAATGCCAATTATAAATAAATTCTGACATTCGGTTGGGGAGTTATAAGCATTTGGAGATTTTCAGGTTTGACCCCGTGACCTCATAATTCATGAGATGAGCATCAAAATCAACAAGGTTCATCTACTCACTATGGCGCATCTATGTACCAAGTGTGTCTTCAATCCAACTTGCCATTGTTGAGTTTTCGATTTACGAGCCAAGGGCCCTTTTTTTTCACATTCAGACCGAGGACCCCATTGTATTTTCCATTGTTCAAATCCACGTACCCTAACCTTAACAATACCCCATACAATAGAATTCTTCCGAGGACGTGGTGATTCTTTTGTTCAAGTCCTCTGTCAGAATACAAAACAAACGCACACACACACACTCGAATCACCATCGCATAGATTCCTTGAACCTTCGGCAAGGAATTAAAAAGGACAATTCTAAACCATCCCCGCAAGTTTCAGTATAGGCCATATCATTTCATAGTGGGGATAATTATTTTCTCACATTTTGAACTTAAACCAATCACATTGCTCGATCTGTTTGTTCTTTGGAAAATATGTTACAACATCTGATTGGTCAGGGTTCTTCTTACTATGGAATGTCATTGATAAAAAATGTTGTTCCCTATGAGCATTGAACTTGGTCAAGTTCAAATGCCTAGAGCTAACTTTTGTTCCGTGACCAATGTCAATGGGAATTAAGTGTGTTAAAAAACTTGATCTTTCCACATTTAATATATATGAGATTTTTCTGTAAGTGGAGCAAACTTTTGGAGGCTCATGGATTCTTGAGAAAATACTAATCAAAGCAATAATACAGTTAAACATAATTGTAAAGTTGCTGTTCAGTAATGATATTAAAAGTAGTAATTGGAATCTTAGTGAATACTAAGGTCAAGACATGAACATGGCATTTTGTTGAGAAGTAAGAACTTGTTGTGCAAATAGAACTTTTTCTGTCATGAAAGTTTATCATGGGGCATGTCTTATGAGATGCAGGTGTATGATAGGCCCAGGCCTAGGCTTTCTAATTGACAGGTGTGTATACTGAAGGTCTCAAGTTACGTACGTCTTACAGCTTTTGAAATAATGGCCATGCCGGATAACCATTAATTGCTCAGATAATCAAACGGTTAAATGGTTAGTGGATTAACCAAAATAACCATGACAAGAATTAGTCCATTAGCCATAGGTTGCATTTTTCAGCTCTCTTGACCTCAACTTACTGAAACTTTATCTCTTCTGCAAACAGACTGATTAGTTTGGAAGAGTTGATTTGTTCACACCTTGCCATGTCTGCCTTGATCTGATAGTGATTTGGCTACTAGCTGTGTGAAGAGTTGCATAATAGACGAATAGGCAGCTCAACTGAGGTGTGAAAAGATGGGACTGATCACTCAGCTAACCAACTGGAAAAACCTGCCATTCAGTACAAACGGCGGGTTTTTGGATGCAACCTATAGCTAATGGACACTTTCTTGTCATGCACAGCCCTAATAAGTAACCCTAAATAAAAAAAATAAACATCAGTCAAATCTCTTAGTGTTTTACTGGTTACAAGTGTCTGTCACTTATTTCAAGCCATCCTTCCCTCTACAGCAGATCACTTTAACAAAACTTAAAGAATTATTTAACATACCTTTGCCAGGGAAGTACCAGACTGAAAAGTTGTCTAGTTCATAGAACTTTTTGAGCCACAGGCCACCGCTTTTTGTGCATTTGTTTCAGGGGTTTCTTCTGTTTTCCTCTTTCTTGCTGAGTGTTTAGTGCCTATTGACAAAGTAAATGTAACATTGAAGACAACTGATAAACCATTTTAGAGTCACTAGGCTGAAATATTACCATATGATGTTATTCAGCCTGTAAAAGTTTAAGCACCAATAACACAGAAAATTGAAATTCATTATGAGGGCGAGGTATCACACATCAAAGCCTCCTTCCTATGAATTATGAACATCACATAAGCAGTTCTAGACTCTGCAGGCTACAGTTGTGGTGAGGAACAATTAGTTATGGGCCTAGGCTAGTTGCCAGGCAAACGAATAAACTTGATACTATTCATGGATGATCTTACATTGTAACTAGCTACAGTAAAGCCCTAATGAAAGGTAAATGCTAGCTTAGGTTTGGGTCCTATGTCCAACTCCAGAGTCCAAAGACTAGAAATTTAACATAGAATACTCTGATCTGGCAATTGCAAGTTGCCCCCACCCTTTCGGATCTTGTCTAAGCTACAATATATTGTGTATCATAGGAGTGATCTCGCAAGTGGCGCAAGAAGTTGTGCCTGCAGAATATCGCTAGGCTAGCCTTATTTCGATACTGTGCTCTGTAGCATAGGTAAGGCTAGCCTAGTCAGTAGTTAGGTCTGTTGTTTCATGAATCTTGGATTCCTGTTCTCATTTCTTGCATCCTCAATTACAGCGGAAACTTATACCTTTAATTTTGTCTATCAATAGTAACAAGGTCTAAATCATTAATATCAGGGCCCAACGTTAGGCCTAACTAAGGTGAAAATTATTGGTTATATATCTAACACTTACATCAACAGACTGGACTAGGCATAGGCCTAGGCTTGTGTAACAAAGTTAGGCGTTTGCCTCAATATATCTCGGACCAAGCCAACATGATAGTGTCGGCCTAATTAACTAAGCAATCACAGAAAATGGGCCTCAGTCTAATCTTGTTATGCCAAACGTTAGACCTTGACTTTTTATAAGCCTAGAAAAAGCCTGGCTACCCAACCTAGGCCTGTCATTCTGAAGCAAAGGGCCTAGCTACTGTATACCCTATGGGAGTCCGAGTATGGCTGGGGCGATTGAACTTGAGAAAGCTACATTATATAAGGGCTACAACAGATACAATATTAATAATTTTTAGCTGAAACTAATCATCTTACCGGGTATGATGTCTTCAATCCAAGACCTAACCCAAATCCAGTACATGTACTACTCAGCAGTAAGTACAGTAGATCCACGAAAAACTACGAAGCAGGTTTATTTGTAACACTGTAGACTAGACAGTGTGAAACGTGAAACGTATGATGGTGCATGCCTGCTCGCATTTCTCCCTAGCGCTTCAGAAAGTATATCATGCGCAAGCGCAGAAAAAAATATATATATTTTGTACGAGACAGCAAAATGACCCATTAGAAACAGGTATATCGCATGTGCATAGCGTTGGAAGCATGTTTATTGATAGGTTTTACACATGAAGTGGGTTATGTTCTCAGCAATTTTAGGTAGAGAGATATTGATGATATACATATCATTTCATCAAAATAGGATCAATAAAGTTGACTTCGCCATAAGGCTCACTTTTCTACACGGCAAATATACAACCCCCATATTTCTGGCACCGTTTATGCATCCTTGACAAAGGTCGTGCGACCCCCTACTCATGAATATGCAAGTTTGTGACCTCTCAAAAGTAAGGAATATCTCGAGACATGCATAGATCAAGCTAAAGGCAGTAAAAACAATTTCTGAATCGTTAAGGCGAAGTGTATATTTCACCCAAGAGGCAATTTCGCCCTATAGTTAATTTTTTTAGCATATTTTATATAATTTCATATTATGTACCATAACGTTAAGTTGCTTTTCTATTTATTTCCACTATGATATATATATATATATATATATACATAATATATATATATATACATATATATATATAATATATATCCATAATATGAAATTATATAAAATATGCAATATTTACAGCTTTGGAATAAGCAAAAGCAGATTTGACATATGTCACATTTGATAGGCACCGCATACACACAACTAGGACGTTATGGTACCATAGCAATGTTGGCCTAGCGGAAATGGATATATATATATATATATCTATAAATAAGGGCGAATCTATTAACCTAACATTATTATTAACTTAACGAAGAAGAAGTATTGAAGTTGTGATCAAATATCCGTTATTCCTTTTTTTATTTTTTATTTAATTTTATATTATATTTACTGGTATATTGCTTCACGCAAAGCTCGACCTATCTAAGACTCGGTTTTTTATTCCTCTTTGAAGATCTCCTCGGAAAATAAGTTTAGAGCTGACATAAAATGTTATGGTTTTTTATATATTTTATTATAATTATATCTTTTCAAGGAAGCATATATTGCTTTATTTGAACCGTATTCAGATTTCAGGAAGTGGCTGACAATATACGAGCTGAACTACACACGACGTCAACTGTTTTTCATTTCCTTCTTGAGATACAGCATGCATGTAGGGCTGGCACACAGTTTCATGGGATTTCTGTCGACCTTTTTTTTTAACTATATCTTTTTGACGAGCTAGTCTATAGTTCTAACTGAGTAAGTATTTCAGCAAGCATACGACTCTGTTTAAGACATGATGGTGCGAGTCCTTCTATTATAGTCTAATAGATCAATGTTTTTTCTTCATTTTAAATACAGCTGCATGTTTTGTTACTAAAGCCATCACCCAGGAAGGGAGATGATTGTGGTTCAATACTATTTGGCCATGTTGCTTTTTCAACCCATGTAGGTCAGTGTTCCCCTACTTAGGCCATAAAGTATATGTACTTGCCAATCCACCCCTCCCCTCCTTCCTCACCCAGATTCCATCCGATTCTGGTCTTTGCTAGGATTGCAGCTACGGGTGTGTGTGGGTGTGTGTTACGTGTACGTCTGTAGCACTTGTTTTGGTCCGCGACAACTCACCAACGGAGTGAAGGATATTTGACATACTGGATGTGTAGATGTATTATGGTAGGTGAGCCCTGTATTTTCGCCCTGATCTTATCAATAATAATGAGGTAATGGGGTCAAACTTAAAAATCTTTACATTGCAATAACTCGGCAACTTTTAGTTAGATTGTAGCCAAACTTGATAATTAGTTGTTGACCAATACCTGGTACATGTAGGCCTAAATGCATTGGAAACATCTGGGCCCCAACATTCGCGGCCCTTTTTTGTCTGGGTGGACCCATATCTTATTTCTAACTCAAATGCATTTAGGGACACATTCTTTGGGCCCCAATTTTTGGGGCCTAATACTTTAAATAATTTTGTCAAGTCCATTCCATGAAATTGCGTAATGACATACAATACTTTAACATTCCACTAAGCAATGACTCTTAGTGCCCGTTGGGCTCATTTGTAGTGAAGCAGTGTAACAACCCGAAGTTAACGTCAGATACATTTTCAATAGGATTAAAGAGTTAAGTCTGCTAAGCATCGCACAAAGTTATCAAACTCACTTTGTTAGTTAAGTGAGGAAGGACCTAGATGACAGTTCAATACATCGCAAGACCATCACAAGACCATAAAAGACATCAGAGGACGTCGGAAGACCTTAGATGACACTAGAATACATCAGAAGACTCGGAAGGCATAATTGGACCATATGATACATCAGAAGGCGCAAGTAGATCCCAAGAGATATCAGTATAATTAAGACGACATCACAGTCCTTAGCCAAAGGCTCTTTTTGCAAAATTCAGCATTCCTCAATATTTCAGAACTAGTTTTGGGTGCAGAATCTCGGAGTCTCCGAAGGTATTTCCGCAAACTTACGTGCACTTAAATCTGGCCTGTTCTGACACCTTTGAAAGTGTTGGTTTTGTTTGCTTGATGCAGTTATCAAGTGAAAAAGATCGAAATTTTCTTTGCGTGATTACTTTCTAATACCAGTTTCTAATACCACTGGAATGTTTCTCTAAATTATCTTCGTGGAAAGTATGATATTACTTAGTTCTATAACTAAGTTAAATCTTTTTTTTTTTTTTTTTTTTTTTTTGGGGGGGGGGGTTCTTTACGACAGTTATATGATGGTCTAGCAAGATCCGGCTCATTGTAATGTATCCGTTGATCTATACGTAGACAACACTGGTACACCCATACAATAGATCAAAATATAAGGGCAGTTTAGAGGTAAAGTTACTCCTGACGGAAATTTCCAAGCATCGCCTACACATCCTTTCGAAATTCTTTACCCGACGTTGTCAAGTTTCAAACGTAAACATGCACAGGCGAAGAGGAATGCTTATACATGTCCAAGTTTTTTTCAAGTTTATTGTACAGGATATGTTTAATTTTCCATAAAATTCAAATTTAATTTCCGAATAGTCTATTATTAGAAGTCATATCCTATATGTCCAACACAGCACAATACACGAACAACATGACCGCAACTTCATTAAATCACAGTGTGTAAACAAGTTGTAAAATTTAATTGCGAGATAAAGTTTTTATGTATATAAAGTATAATATAAAAGAAGCCTGAAAACTGACTGAGAAATTATAATAAATCATATGGAAAAGAGCGGCAAATAGTTTCTTGGTCAGAAGCGGGACTCAAACTAGTCTTGTTCAAGACCATGACATTCTGCTGTTACTTGCCTGTTACAATTAATATGAGTGCGCCCTCACATCCTCCTTCGAAAATCTGTCAAACCAGGGTCTTCGTTGTAGGTACCGCACCACAATTAGAGTAGTGTTCATCCGCTCAAAAGGTTAACCATTGTCAGAGAAAAGAGGTAAAAGTACCTAAGGTAAAGCATGGTTTAAGCATGTTATCACTTACTGTCATCGTTTGTTCTGCCTTTATATTGTAACGTCACTTCCCTGTCTGGTGGGGCAGTCTTTAATGATGGGGTTGGCGGAAGAGAGTCTCGACAAAAAGATCACAATGGAGAAGATGTTAAAGTGCCCGTGGCACAGTGGTACCGTTTATTCAGACCTCCGTGTTCTTACACTTAGGTTCATTAAAGGTTCTTACTTAGTGCTTATCCTTGCATTACGCATAACGTAAAGGTTAACGCAATTCCTAAACGCGGCATCTAAACGCAGCGTAGAACACGGCACTAAACGCAACGCCCAACGCAGCGTCCAACGCGGCGCCACACGCAGCGTATAACGCAACGTACAACGCGGCGCCCAACGCAGCGCAGAACGCAACGTATAACGCGGCGCTAAACGCAACGCCCAACGCAACGTCCAACGCGGCGCCACACGCAGCGTATAACGCACGTATAACGCGGCGATCAAACGCAGCGTCTAAAAATGTAAACAGATTAAAAGCTACAGAGTCAACTTAACTGTGTCTACAATGCCGTTAACAGATGCATATATACTAAGAACCATTCGATGGACTAAATGGCAGTAACGTATCTTTCTGATGGCTGACCTAGGCTATTCACTAATGTTCCTAATTACGGACTAACTGAAATATATACAATCACAGCAGAATACTGATATCTACTAAAGTACACACATTGCACGTAATTCAGAGCGCTACTAAGTAACGTAAAATGATAACAATCGGTTAAAAACGTTACTCCTAAATAGTTGGGCGTAATCTCCCTCAGTGAAATATCGCAGTTTGCTAACAAGTTATACAACTCACAAATGTATTCAATAATATTCTGAGCGCTTACAATATCTACCAACAATTATACACGGTGCTGTGGTATGAGAAACCTACCAACTTGGATAATAGTAAATTATATAATAACGTACCGTACGTCGACGTCTAGCGAGATTTTGGCAAAGAGTCCCTCGCTGCACGTACCAACAGCTCCTTTTTATACTAGCCTGAACAATGGCTTAAGTTTACGCGCGTGAGAAAGTTACTACTTCAAAGAGCACCGCCTTAGTGTTGCAGTCACCAGACTTCCGGAGACCGAGAGGCCAGGTGCACGATTACTATCGTCATAGTAAACAACTTAACATTCGGATTTCCCGACATAGAATCATAACATTACGTAAACAGTTTATACAGCTTAAAGAATAGCCCTCAAAGCTTAAGTACTATGCAAGTTCGGTTACAATATGAAAGAACTTAATTTAAAGTACAGATGGTGTGAAAATAGGGAGGATCGAAGGTGATAAAAACCATTTAGAAAATCGTTAGTTAAATGTTGATATTACTCCAAGCGAGCAGATGAAAGGGTGGGGGTTCAGTTTGGAAAACTTGCTCCTCTTCTAGCTCAAAATCTAAACGGTCATGATATGTAAGGTTGCAAGTGCCAGGATAGGCCAAGCTCTCAGCTATCATGTGGTGAGAAGGATATACCAGCTGAAAACTTTTATCTTTGCTTTGGCAGGTCTTGAAAGTGACGAGTTAGTTTGTAAGTCAATGGAACAATTAATTGTGGTGCGAGACCTTTACTAAATCTTCATTTATCTTGTGTTCGTATCACCAACTTACGGTCTAGATAGCACCATTATTACTCCTATAGCCTGCTTACACGAAGACGGATACATCGTTACATAGTCACAGAAGGCATTAAGAAGAAAAATATGCAAGAGGATAATTATTTTGACATAATATTTCAATCTGGTAAACGGCCTGGGAATAATTTGTCCCTACAACTCCTCCTTCGAAGAAGGATAAACCAGTGGTAGCCTAAACCCCACACAGGTCCTGACAGTATGTGGAGAACATGTCTTACTTAGGCTAGCCTAGACCCATTGGTACGAGGATAGCACTAACTATCCTAGGTGTTAATAAGCCAACTTCTAAGGTACAAACATGCGGCATTTGTAGGGTCCATTTCCTTTCCTTTTTAGGTTCCTACCACTCCTCAGTTACAGTTACTGCACCTGTGATTAAGTGCACATTGACGATGTGGAACCTTCAGAATTTATGTTTGAAAACCAATATTTGTCATTGAATCCATGAATCACCAATGACCCAGCGTGGATGCCAAGAACAAGTGGATTTCATATTTTTTGTGGCTTATAGGTGGTGTATTCGGTTTGCACCATTTCTATCTTGTATGGTGGTGCACATGTGGATTCTTTGGTGTTGGAGTTTTCAAAAACCTCTGGAGAATTCCAAAATATGTAGACTCTGTCAATGATATACACCAGAGTATAAAAGGAAGTTCATCCAACATATGATGAAGAATCCCAAAACCAGCTTTTTCGAGCTCTAGATTTTGCGCCAAGTTAGTTATTGGTACTTAACGATGGTAGCCATATCTGAAGCATTGCTCAGGAATTTCCGGTGGTACGGACTCTCGTAGTACCCTTTGCAATAGCTAGTGTTCATATTGTGGGTAACATCGGTAGGGAATTCAACAACTGGGTGCGCTCAAGTCAGCGCTGTATGGATCACACATGCTTAGCCCAATGTTTACCTTACCCAGCGGTGTAGCATACCAAGCCATTCTAAATGCCTTCTTATTTCAGAAGATTCAGGAAAACTCCGGAAGCTTGGATAATTCAAAGTATAAGTAGGAGGCTTTTGTTCTTTTCATTGTAGGTACGTTTTATGTTATCACTAAAATGGCATTGCCCCCAGCTGGACTGTGTTTTCTAAATTGAACAAAAAAAAATCATAATAATTATAATAATAATAATAATTGCTGGTTTAGTATTAATGCAGGCCTTGTGTTATCAACGATTGCAACATGATTCAGAAGAATATAGATTATTCTTGGAAATATCTGAATCACTAACATTTGCAAATTTACTGTTAACTGATTTTAATACGTTATTTCTAATACTGATTTGCGATAACAAGATATTATAGGATACTATGGCTATGTGGAGAGGCATATTTTTCTCTGGACTGTCCCTTGTGAACAGTATGACAAAGGTCAAGCCACAGTCAAGAGTTGAAGGACTTAGGTGAAAACACTGACATTTTTATTTGTCATGCTGAAGAATACTTAAATTCAAGACTGGTATTTCGCTTGTGGGCATACTATACTATAGATGTACTATGCAGGGCATTTATTACATGTAAATTGATTAATAATCTGTACTGTAGATAGGGATGCACATAATCCAAGTTTTTGGATGCCCAGCCAAATCTGGTCTCGAGAGGAACCAAAACATTTTCCTGGCAAAGAAAATGAAAAGAGAATATCCCAGTGCTCAAAGTTAACTTTCACTTCAAAGTTAATGTTTGATACTTGCGTTTTTTGTTAACGTAATATGTTACATGTTTACGTTTTGATGAACAGGATCCTGCAAAACTGGTCTTTGGTTTTCGGCAATATACTTCAAAGCCTCCATTACCACAGGGGATGGGGAAACAATCAAGGTTAGAGATGCAGTCAATCACTTCTTCAACTCACCTTTCTGGAAGGAATTCGTGGCGACCATGCAACAGTTATATCAGAGAGGATAAGCCAGAGGACGTCGACGTCTTTGGTCGGATCTGATGGACTCGTTTGATCCTCAGGGCAAGATGAATGTTTATAAGGTTGGTAACAGATCCAAAGCATGAGAAACAATGTAGATTATCCGAGATTTTTCAAATACACGGACAATTAAAGGGCGCTTTGTCCATCGAGGTTTGAGTTATATTTGAACAAGTTAGTTCCTGACCCCAAACATTTGTAGAGTAATCAAAAAGGTTACTGACCCATAACATTTGTAGTCCTGATGATCACAACGGTGACGGTTTTATAGTTGTTATGCCAACGAGTATTAACTGTATATTCCTCTTTAAGGTTTGAAATGTATCATTGCAGTGTATGTTTGTATAATCTTTTTTTTTAAATTAAGGTAAGACGTGTGGTAACTATAGGAAGATGTTTACCACAATTAAGTGTTGTCATCATTTAGTGATATGTTTAATTAGATGAGAGGGCCCGTTAAATTAGTCATAAATGAAGCTGCTCGACAAACAGGGATGTCCGTAAGTTGTACATCTGGACGCAGAAACGAACGGTCAGATCATTATATTCTCAACACCCCAGGCCTGAGCGTATCAGGGGTCTGGAAGATACATCCCCGAGACCAGCGCTAGGGATAATGTGGATGGGGATTCTCATTTTGATAATGCAGCTAGCGTCAAATAAAGAATCCAATGCCTTGCATCGTTACTGCCACCCCCTCCTCCTCCTCACCCATCCCTCACCCCCGCAACCCCTGCACACCGACCTGACAGATCTCGAAGTCTCAGCCTATCAAAACTATAACATGTGTATCCATTCACTTGTCATGTGTCACTACGAATTGATCTAGTGCAATGCGTGTATTTGTTCTTATTAACACTACTTAACAACATGAAGGTATACGTTTGTTTACCAAATACAGAGGGATAAATAAGGAGACATACAAACAGCAATGATAAAGTTAGTACAAGTTATAAGGTGCAGTCCAGGGTTAACTATAGTATATAGATTTTTTATTTAAATGAAGAAAACATTGGCAACCATTTTTTGTGTGTGTCGTATTTTAGAAACAAATCACGAACACTGCACTAGTAGGGTAAAGTACTTTTTAAGAAAAAGTCGCCCAGGAAAGAACCTGGGCACGAAAACCAAGCTACCGAACGACTGATCCGCTCTCAACCCCAGTCACCTTGCAACAGGACTGTGACTGTGTGATCATCGTCGGGTGTGCATCACCATTCCCCTCGAAAGGGAACAGATACTACACATTAAAGTAAGGTTCACGTAAAAGAACATCGATCGTGATGACATAGCAGACAACCTACCGTTGATCGAGTCAAGAGGTATATACAGTTTACATTCAGAAAACACTGTATTGAGTAAAGAACATGATTTTGAGATGGATTAAACCAACTCTTTCCCATTTAATGTAGTCTCCTGCCACCTGCCACGATAATATCGCTTGAATCTTTGCGTGATATATGCACCACACTCCTTTGGCGTATGTTGGTCTCCTGTGAGAATGATGGGGTTGTTTCAGAAGCAATTTGGAAGTATCAACCGTTTGCTGATGACAGTTGCTTCTTTTGGTCACAAATCAAGCAATATACTAGTTAAAGTAAGACTCAATGCAAGGCATAAAACAATATAAATAGTACATTATATGGGAACAAAAAGTTGCCTACGTGAGAGAAAACCGAAAACATATTTAAAAATATAACAATTCTCAGTGTTTCATAAAGAAATCATATGTTTGGCCGACCGTTATTCCTCTTCTGGTTTCTAAGTTATGAACTAATATTTAAAGTTCTAGGAGTTCTCAATTTTAATATTTTATGAATGTATTCTGAGGTGTGACCATGGCTTGACAGGCAGGTTTAGATTAATAAATTGTTCGGATAAATACTACTTCGGTTGTAAAGGTATCAATTTTTTTTTAAAGAAATGTACTTGTGTTAGGAGTTTGTCGTGGGTGGGTGGGGGTTGGGTGTATATGGCGGTTGGTGGGGTTGGTGGGGTGGCGGGGTAGCTGTAGAGGGGAAGCGGGAGGCAAGAGGGCAGGATTTCTAAAGTGTTTAATTTCTATAAGGATAAGGTATTCGTTAGGGAAACGATATGTGTTTCTATACGCTATGATATGTCAGAAACAATAAAATACATGACACGATAAAGTAGCGAGAAACTATTTCTGGTTGTTTTTTAATGTACCTTTTCGCCTCGAGAAATCTCGTCGTTGAGTGAGCCTAGTCTGCCCAATATGGTATCGAATTAAATTAGATTTCATGGCAGAGTTGAAGAAGTTGAAGTATAAAATTGTGAAATAATTTAAAAGAAATGTGCTGATTGCAATATTATATTATTGTATTAGTTAAACTTGTTTACATAAACGCGATATATAATAGAGGGAAGTATAGGGTGATGGGAATGTTAAGATGACCTTGTCAATTCGGCCAGTCGGTGGGTCGTTACCACAGCAACACAGTCTACTCCTTCATGTTAGCCCAAGAGCCGCGAAGCCGCCTGTTACGTAAAGCTTTGGTTAAGGCGTATCAGCCACTTTTTCCGCTATATGCGCTGGGTCGATCTTTACTATTCATCACGCTATGAGCGATTCGTTTCCTGTGATTGCTTATGTGTGTGTGATTCGTTCCTTCTGTGATCGCGCCGGCCTCTGTGAAGCGTATATGTAGAAAGGGGGAGGTAAATATAACAGCCGTAGCATCAAGTTTATTTGTGTGTGGGGAGACTCATTCGCGTCTGTGAGCAGATTCAGCAGAGTCTGTACCTGTTACGTAATAAGTTCATCGAACATCTCCTGCAATTTGTCCTGTACATGCATGTGTTCAGCTAACATTAATTACTGTGTAGTCTAGTCTGAACTTATTTATGCATATTGCGTGTACCGAGTAAATATACTTTTTGATATATCAATACAAGAGTACGTACTTTGGCAGAACAGCTGGCGAAATGGGAGAGGGAACAAACCAATGGGAAGGCAACATGCATGCTGCGTAGACCTATAACGTGCATGTTGCCTTTCTAGATCTAAGACAAATGTCGCTATAAGAGGTATCATTAAGTCTGTTGAATATTATATATAAACCCTTGATTCATATTTGCCTTTTTTCCTCTACTTTTGTGAAATTCATGCCGTTTAGCTGTAAGTGACAACACGACCTAGGAAGTTGAAGGGGACTCCTATGACGGGATGTTCTATACAAACTGTTAATTGGTCAAATTAAACGAACACTAGCAAAGAGATAACTCTTAATTAGAAATTTGCCACAACCAAAACTGGAACAAAGAAATTTCCAAGTTACCTCCACATACTAGCACCCAGGCTCGTCGAGATCGAATACCTGCGTCTGCAATCTCATTGTTCTAAACAGGGTACAATTAAGGACATGTAAGATACAATATATAGGCTAAATCTTTAAGATCATGCGTGAGAAACCGTTAGCATTAAAATCATTAAAAATGTATGCAGCATTAAATATATTCCAGACTATTACATGACCCTATCGAGGACACCATGTCAGAAAAGTTCTAAAGACGAACGGTAAAAATGAATGAAATTTTATGCCCTCGCGGTCTGGGAGGAACTCAAAGTACGTGATGCGTGCATGTGCTTCACGGTTCAATTAAAATAATAGATCGCTCTGACCCTAAGTTGAACTCTGACCAATGCACGTTTCTTCAGGCGGAACTATACACAACACAATAATGCCATCGACGACGTTGAACACATTTGATGCTGTTGTAAAATGGCATGTACATGACCTAAATGAAAGACATCAACCAAACAGGTTGACAGTGAAGAGTACCATCGTATGGTATTGTACGAGCCGTTTGAAAGGCATGTAGCACGATATAAGTATATGATGATCTCTGCGTGTTAAATTATAATACAACAGCAACATTTATGTTTTCATCAGTTAGGCGACATATAGTAGCTTACATTTACGACACAGTATGGACTCATCTTTCACAATGATCATGTGATGTTCCATATGGTGTTCCATAGAAGTCAACAAAGGTGGTCATTATAACGGTCATACACAGGTTTGCTTTTACTCCGTGTAAAGTAGCAATACATAACTACAGCTGAACGTTACGAGTCAGTGAATTGAGTTCTTTGGGAGTGCAAACATTGCTTTGCTTGTATAACTGTAGGTAACAAACCTATATGGCGGACGGGAATGCGTTTGTGTAAGAGTCCTCAACTACATGCTTTTGTAAACCAAACGATTGATACTTTCTCAGCAATACTAACATAAATTCAGTTTTGTTGCATCTCTTCGGTTGGAACGTAAATCAAGTATTCAGTACAAGAGATCCAGTTTTGAATTAAGCCAGTTCGTGAGTTTGAGAGACAACTCTTTAGAAGGTAAAGGTTTGTTTCTAATTTGCTGATAAAGTGTTCTACAGCTTTTTTCTCTCTTATGGTATACTTATTATTGAGGAAACATTCGAGCATCGAACACCACTTCCATACTACCAATTTGACTCCCAAATCAAAAACATCACCACGTACCATGGAGATTTAATACAGAAATTACAGAGTGACCAAAGTCCATGCAACAGCAGAGTACAGTAGCTCATAACATATCCAAAAGTTTAAAGGCTCTTGTTAACTTTTTTTTTTCGTCAACTCATTTCGCCTCTTCACTGTTAATGTAACAGAAATGTGAAATCGAAATGTGTGTTATCCTCCCAGAACTATTTATACTTAACAATTAATCTAATGGCTTAATGGCAACGACACTGCTCTGACTTGTTTTTCAATTTCTAACAAAATGTTACCATTTCTGGAAAATTAGTTCCTTTTCGTTTTATGTTTGTTTACATTCTCAACGTGCTACTGATTTCTGAGATGCAACATTCTGGTCGCACAATATTTATAGTTGCTAGATGCACTACATTATATAATTTATTATACATCGCAATCAATTTGAGAAAACCACTTCATGTTACGTCACTGCAATTATTATTTTGTCTCTTTCAGCGATGTGCAGCCATTTAAGTTCATTGTTGCGGGTGTAAATACAACCTCAAGAATATCCGTATTTAACGGTCACTGGAAAGGTTTTTTACCGCATGTATTAGAACAGATTATTCGTTTATTCAACTGTACCTAAATTGCAGAATGAATTGTAATGGAGGATCAATGGTTTGCTATATACTGCTGCTCTTTTAGAATCAGTGTTCTGGTCACACAGTATTTCTGTTAGCAATTTTGGGCGATATTATATCAGTTGGAGAATCGGTTTCGCAACGATGTACAGTGTCAAACACAAATCCAGAGGATGATAACATCAATATGGTGATAACAGATGAAATGGTCAAAATATACCATTCCGTACCAACTCACACTGTTCCTGTTATTTTCATGGAACAAGCCGAACGTTTGATCATTAACCGTATGCACTGTAACTTCGTCAAGCCCCACAGTTACCTCAAACCTGACAATAGTCCTGTAGTACACTCCATACCATATTCAGGTATATCCTAATGTTTTGTGTTTTCGAGCAAGTTTGGGAAAATTCTTTGGAATTTAGAGAAAATCGTGTTCGTGTTATTTTTTGTTTTTGTTAAAATAAATTTCTATCTGAGGACTGTGCAGACGTTAATTTCTTATAATTTGGTACACCGACCGTTGTGAATCGCCTATGAAAACCAAAACCGTATGCATGTTGTTGTTGTAGCTATACGGTTAGAACCTCTTGGTTATTTTCTGTTGAAGTTGTAAACGTATTGAAGCCAAAATGGATTATCTTCGGCGGATATTGCACTCCGTTCCGTTACTGACTTTTTTCTTTCATCTATTGCTGGTGTTTGAGAGTTATTGTTCTGCGCAGACAGTGTCCCTGTTTACGAGATTCAACGACATTGTATTAGCTGGAGAATCGATATCACTCAGATGTTCAGTGTCAGACTCGAAACCAGAAGATGACATAGACATGGAGCTAACAGATGAAACGGGACAACAGATTACATCAGCTTCAATAGGACTGGACGACGATACATTTTACACCGAACTAACTACTCCATTTATTATTAGTACTAACCATACATTCTTTTGCAGCGTAACTTGGGTAGACTTTACTGCTTCCACAAACCTGACGATATCACCATTACCAATTGAACAGACATATTGTACTACAAACTACACGGATGGTATCATTGTTGGACAATCGGTGAATTTAACATGTTATAGTTCTACGTCAGTGGCCGGTTCCATTAGCTGGAGTGCAAATAGTGATATAACTTTCGATGAAACGACAGGCCTTGTAAGGCTAATGACAAGATATAACAGTATAAATGTAGAACTATCTGTAAGTCAAAATGACAGTGTGTTTACATGTGAACGTGATGGTGTAGCACCAGTAACCGACATAGACCGGTGTACCGTTGGTCCTATTAATGTTTACGAGGAACTGATTATTTTCATTGATCCAATAGTTACTACAACTGATCCAGAAATATTTTATCCAGGACAAACCAAAAATTATACATGCTCATCTTTACCAAGTTCATCTGTTCAGTGGTTCATTCCGGAAGGACTAGATATTACTGGTATTGAGTTATCTGTGGTTGGATCAACGATAACAGTGCGTGTTACAACTGATACAACATTCATAGGTGATGTCCGTCTGAACTGTTCTGCTAACATCCTTGATCAAACAGCTGTAGCAAGCATCACGTTAGCAATAAGCCCTCTGGGATCACCAACAACTAACTCAGTTTCAAGTAAACCACCTGGTAATTCATTTCTTGTTGTTTCGTTAATCCCTGTCATAGGGTTTCTTTTATTTGCGTTGTCAATAATATTTGTTCTACTTTACCGGAAACGTAGACAGACCGAGTCAAATTCCAAATATGTTGCTAATGTAACGTCTTCGGTGAATGTAGGCTACGATTATTGTGATATTGATACCGGTGGTGTAGCTACAACCGTTACTTCAAACACTGAAGCGACCACAATCTCTGAAAGCAGCCCCAACTCGAAAGAACAGTATTCTAGAGTAATCATAAATGAAAACGAGTCGGTAGCCTACGAAATTCCAGATGCTAAACAGAGAAACGAAAATCCAAGCAAGAGGACAATTATTGACAAAGAAGGGAATGAGTCAGAATATTATGAAAATCCACAAAAGTTTAATGTTGAGACAAAGGGGCAAAAGGAGAATAAGCCAGGAAACTATGAGAATTCAGCTGTTGTAAAACACAAACTACGATGAATGCAATTTAATTTTTTTTTTAATTCCGTATTTCATATGTAGCAGGCAGGAGTCGGTTTTTGGTCTCATACCAGAACAATTATATTTGTTTATATGAAACAAATATCATAACTAATCCATACATGGCTGGATATCTACGTTGGCAGAGCGCTGTACTCGAATCTCGTTCTAGCCATAAATTTCGTCGCTCTTTTCCACGTTATAATTTAATTAGAAATAAATGTTTACCAAATTTACGTCGACGTAACAAAAAACACCTTTCCTTTTAAGTAGTTGCAGTTTAACGTTGTTTAAAGTTGATAGCTTAACCAATAAGCTGAAAATGTTATGCGTATTTCGGCAAAAACATGTTCTATAGCATTTGTCCTCCAGGAAAGCCTTAAACTTAAGATGTCGAATAGAGTAATTAGGAATTTAGATCATAAACAGATATTGTCTGTGTGAAAGTTTGTGCAAATAAGTACTTGAATCTTTGTGTCAGGTTGTCTTTGATATGTGGTTTGAATTATTTTGAATTTTTTATGATACATGTGTATTACTCGGAAGAAACAGGACTACTTAAATTTTCTCAGCCTGAATAACAGTCGGATCAGGTTTGGTATATTCTTTCGTCATATATTTTTCTCTACATATTAAACAGGTTTCATCGTTTGAGTGCCATATCAATTACCTGGCAGTTTTTCTATACATTCAATTATTTATCGTACAAAAAGATAGTGATATATTTCGTTCTTCTCTTAAGAATTCTTCTTTTTTAGCTGTGGAAAATCAGGGATATTCCTACTGTTTGCATTTTGATTGCTTTGCGAAAACTTATCTATATTTAATTTTAAGCCTTGCAGAATAAGTATATACAAATTCAGAGAATCCTGCGACGCTCAGAATTTGAAGCTGGTCATTATGGTAGCGCTCACTATTGTACTTCTTTCATAATGTGTGCAAAATGTGTACTAAAATTGTCATCCAACCTTATTCCATTGGTGACGATGCAACTAAACTTGTAGGTTGAATGTGCATTTGTTACCAAAGGTGGCATCAAAGTATGGTTGGACATGCACATTTCCAAATGCCAAGGCGGTGGTAGGGTTGGGGTTGTAAAGTGTTTTATGTGCTCGTGTGTGGCCTTTGTGTATATGTGTGAACAAAGATATGTCCCTAAATGCTCAGTGCTCATTGCTACGGCGGATGTTCTTGGTACGCATTGTGTATGAGCCTCGCCGTGGGATGTAGGCCGTGAATTATGATTTATAGGGTCAAAGGTAAGAGATACAAAACCAACAACACAATGACAAATACGCTTGTACCAAAATGAAGAATTGTGGAAACAACTTCAAACTCACGTTGGATATTAGACACCCGGTTCATGGGACACTTGTTAATATTGGTCAAAAAGGTCATATGAATGGAATAGACTCTCGTCATTTGTCGTGATGTTTAGTTTTCCATTCAAACCAGCCTTAATAGGAAGGTTATACATTCAAACGTAAAAAATCGGTGATTATTTTGAACCTGTGACCAATTGGCGACTTTGTCTAATACGCCTGAGTGTATCCGCAAATAAAATAGTTTACTCGATTTGAATGAGACATGCTGTCAACAAGGAAGTGACAGAAAACGAATTTAAGCTTAATTGATTTTCGTCGAAAACGGTTTTGGCTTCATTTTACAGGGTATATTCTTGGCTATTTGTGCAATACAAACGTAACGATACCTTACACTTCCTTATCTTTGAACCATACATATAGTGAGAATCCTATACGCTAGCGCTAATTTGGTACGTTATACATGCAACGGTTGCAGTTATTATGTCAACATAGAACATGTATCATCCATCATTAGACGAATGTATGATGAGTTGGGGATATCGTTTCTTTCCTATCGGTAAAATCTCATGAGCCTAACAAAGATGATAAAATTATTCGATTAAGAGGGGAATTTTAGGTCGTTAACGTTATTAATTTCCCCTAAAATGTGTCAAAGAGGCATAAACATAATGAACGTACAGTCTCATTTTCAAGTTCTTAATGGTAACATATTTCACAGATTTCATACTGTAATTTATGAATATGCATGTGGAAGAATGTGTTATCGTGCACTAAGAACAGTAGCTTATACATCAGTCAATGGGATATTAAGGGAAATACATACCAAAGACAAGACGTGGAATCAAATCGCTATCATGTCTGTGGCACGGCTATCATAAATGGACAATGACATCCATTACACTCGGTAAACATTATGCTGGTATTAGATGTGACAAACAGTGAAAACGTCGATGGATAGTGTTGTTTCTATTTCAAAACATCAATTAGATAATTGCTGACTGATATTTTTCTCTCTCGAAATAACCAAACCTCACTCCTTCAAGCGGTTTGGAATTTACTGCACAATCAAAATCAATTGACGGACCGACGAAAAATACAATAATTTTGTGTAGATGTGTTTTTAGCCTTAAAACTTTTATACATTTTTATACCTCAACTTACTACTTAGAGAGACAGTTTAACAATATATATTAGCATGTATCTCGCATTTGTTTTTTGCTCAGTCGGTTGATCCTGGATGATGGGGCAGGGGCGGGCATTTAGTAACGTCCTCATTTGGCTAAGGCAATCGTGAACTTCCTCCTGCTTTTGTACAAGCACTGCAATGTCATTGCTATCATAGGTTACGAATTGAATGCATTGAATATTCGGATCGGTGAGTTTACATAACGTAGGCCTATACGTGCGGTGCATAATGCATCAATGCCATATTAGTGATAAATATGTTTGCACTCCCTTCATAGGATTTGACTACCTAGTCCCGATAACAACTGGTAGTTTGTTCGTTGTATTGGTGAAATATTTGCACGAATAAAAACCATTCATTATTTGTTTTATACAACACCTTCAAAATTGGAAATTTCCATTGCTCTCATAGAGCGGATTTTTGTTAGAGTAACACTACCGTCGGTGTGTGTAACTCACTGTTGTATTAAGATGGGTAAAATGCACTCATGCAACAGATTGTTTTGAACAGACAGGTTTCTCTGCTCTCTTACCATTGGAAAAAGTGCTACCAAAAAAGTATAACCCATGGTTCTATTTCATAGAGTGGAATAGAGCGGATTTTGCATGCCATCAACGAGCAATTGACCAATCAAATGACCAGAATACAATTAGGTGTTGTATAAAAGTATAAGTTTGATGTAAATATGTTAGATGTATATGTGTTAGATTTATATATGTAAGAAGTATATGTTAGAAGTATATGTTAGAAGTTTGTGTTAGAAGTATAATTAAGCATATTTAGCTGTTGATTTTGTTTTATGTTTGGTGAACAGGGTAGTCATGTGACACACTTCACCTCAGATAATGTTTTGTTTCGGTGTTTTGTTTTTGTTTTATTGAGTGGCGTTTTTGTTCCCTTTTGAGAACTAATAAAACATACGTTGTTGGTAGTTGAAGTATGCATCGACTCATTGAATATTTATTATTGTCATGTCTTAGATGGAGAGCAAGGCGTTCTCTTAACATGTAACATTTTGCAATATATATATATATATATATATATATATATATATATATATATATATATATATATATATATATATATATATATATATATATAATATCCATAGATGGAATGTATTTATCATATGATCACATGTCCATTTCATTCCCCTCAGTCAGAGCATGTTCGTTGTATCAAGAAGGATTTAATATTTGATTTCCCAGCTTCTAACGACGTTTCTCTTCCTTAATTCGTTAGATATTTTTAAGAAACGGTTATACGTCTATATCTGTCTACATGTCCTATATATTTATTCATCAGTACCTGCTAACGGTGTGTTTTAAAGGAGGTTGGATTTCTAGTAAGTTTTAATGCGATTGAGTTGTGTAGGCGATAATCCTCCAAGATGCATCTTTTTAGAAAGTTGTTTTCTAAAATATGTTGGCATTGGCATTGGCCTACGGATGGGATGTTGGCAATTGAAATATTTTCCTATTCGACAGGCTTTTGTTTGTATACCGCATTTAGTTTGGCTAATTGTTATTCAAAGATGTTGGCGATGGTAGGTGCCGCATACTCCACAACAGGCAGGGCAATATGTGCAAGTGCAAGAGTAACTGTCTGTTGAACATGTTTATGCACATTCCGTGTACCGAGTATATACAACTTGTACATATATTAATCCAAGAGAGCGTACTTTGGCAGAACAGTTGGCTACATGAGAGAGAACTAACCAACGGGAAGACATGTATGCTGCGTAGACATATAACGTGCACAGGCCTTTTTAGGGCTAAGACGAAAGTCGCCTATAGTGGTATTACAAAATCTATACAGTAATATCATATAATCCCTTGATGAATTTTGCGTTTTTTCCCTCTTATTTTGCAAGATTTATACCGTTTAGTTGTAAGTGACAACACGACCTACAAAGTTTAAGGAGACTGCTATGATGGGATGTTCTAAACAAACTGTTAACTGGTCAAATTAAACGAACACTTGCAAAAAGATAACTCTTAATTAGAAATTTGCTACAACCAAAACTGGAGCAAGAAATTTCCAAGTTACCTCTACCTACACGCACCCAGACTCGTCGAGATCGAATACCTGCGTCTGCAATTTCATTGATCTAAACGGGGTAAATTTAAACATGTAAGATTCAATATGTAAGCTAATGCTTTATGATCATGCGTGAGAAACCGTTAGTTAATGTCTTCCAGGAAAGCATTAATAAATGTCTGCAACATTAAATATATTCCAGACTATTACATAAACGAGGACACTATGTCAGAGAAGTTTTAAAAACGAATGGTAAATATGAATGAAATTTAATGCCCTTGAGGTCTGGAAGGAACTCAAAGCACGTGATGCGTGCACGTGCTTCACGCTTTATAATTATAGATCGCTTTGACCCTATTATAGCTGAACTCTGACCAATGCACGTTTCTTCAGGCGGAACTATACACAGCAAAAATGCCACCGACGGCGTTGGCAAGCCCAAAGTAACCACCAATTGAATGTTTCGAGATTAAACAACCATTCTATTATAATCTTCTTATAGCAAACGAAATGATAGTTTTCTGAGAAGATTATAGAATCATTTAAAGGAATAACACACGTTAACCGTAGAGCGGTAAACGCATAAACATGGTAGCCTATTTGCAAAGCAGTAGTCTCATAGAACACAAATGATGCTGTTGTAAAATGGCATTAAGATGACATCAATGAAAGGCATCAACTAAATAGGTTGACAAAAGTCAAGAGTACCATCGTATGGTAATGTACGAGCCGTTTGAAAGGCATGTAGCACGAATTAGTATGTGATGATCTCTGGGTTTTAAATTATAATACAACAGCAACATATATGTTTGCATCAGTTAGGTGACACACTAGCCTACTTTAACGACACAGTATGGACTCATCTTTCACAATGATCATATATGGTGTTACATATGGTGTTCCATGGAAGTCAACAAAGGTGGTCATTATAACGGTCATACACAGATTTGCTTTTACTTCCTGTAAACTATATATAACTACATCTGAACGTTACGAGTCAGTGAATTGAGTACTTTGGGAGTGCAAATATTGGTACGCTTGTATAACTGTAGGTAACAAACCTATATGGCACACGGAAATGCGCTTGTGTAAGTGTCCTCAACTACATGCTTTTGTAAACTTAACGATTGATACTCTATCAGCAATACTAACATAAATTCAGTTTTATTGCATCTCTTTGGTTGTAACGTAAATTAAGTATTCAGTACAAGAGATCCAGTTTTGAATCAAGCCAGTTCGTGAATTTGTGTTAGAGACAACTCTCTAGAAGGTAAAGGTTTGTTTCTTATTTGCTGATATTGTGTTCTACAGTTTTGTTTTTGTCTTATGGTATACTTATTATTGAGGAAACATTCGAGCATCGAACCACACTTCCATAATACCAATTTGACATCCAAATCAAAAACATCACCACGTACCACGGATATTATATACAGAAATTACATAGTGAAACTAGTTTATGCAACAGCAGAGTAGCTCATAACAGATCCAAAAGTTTAAAGGCTCTCGTCAACTCATTTCGCCTCTTCACTGTTAATGTAACAGTAATGTTAAATCGAAATGTGTGTTATCCTCCAAGAACTATCTATATACTTTACACTTAATCTAATGGCTTACACAACGACACTGAGCTGAATTGTTTACTGTTTCAATTTCTAACAAAAAGTTACCATTTCTGGAAAATGAGTGCCTTTTCGTTTTATGTTGGTTTACAATCTCAACGTGCTATTGACCTCTGACATGCAATGTCCTGGTCACACAATAGCTATAGTTGATAGATGCACTACATTATATCATTTATTATACATCGCCATCAATTTGAGAAATCCACTTCATGTTACGTCACTGCAATTATTATTTTGTTTCTTTCAGCAATGTGCAGCCACTTAAGTTCATTGTTGCAGGTGTGAATACTACCTCAAGAAAATCCGTATTTAACGGTCACTGGGAAGGATTTTCCCGCATGTATAATATTCGTTTATTCAACTCTACCTAAATTGCAAGAATGAATTTTATTGGCGGATCAATGGTTTTCTATGTACTGCTGCTCTTTTAGAATCAGTGTTCTGCTCACACAGTATCTCTGTTTACAAGATTGGACGATATTATATCAGTTGGAGAATCGGGTTCGCTACGATGTACAGTGTCAAATACGAATCCAAAGGAGGATAACATCAATATGGTGATATTAGATGAAATGGTCAAAAATATACCAATCAGTACTTACCCATCGTGTTCCTGTTATTTACATGGAACAAGCCGAACATTTGATCATTAGTCTTAACCGTATGCACCGTAACTTCCTAAAGTCTCACAGTTACCCCAAACCTGACAATAGTCCTACAGTGCACTCCATACAAGATTCAGCTATATACTACTGTTTTGAGTTTTCTAGCGGAATTGGGAAAATCTGTTTGATTTAGAGAAATCGTGTTCGTGTTATTTTTTGTTTTTGTAATACTAAATGTCTATCTGAGAACTGTACAGCCGCAAATTTCATATAAATTGGTAAACATGACCGTTGTGAATCATCTTCGAAAACAAAACCGTATGCATGTTGTTGTAGCTATACGGTTATGAACTCTTGCTTGTTTCTGTTTGTAGCAGTTCACGTATTGAAGCCAAAATGGTTTATCTTCGGTGGGTATTGCTTTTCGTTCCGTTACTTGCTTATTTCTTTCATCTATTGCTGGTCTTTGAGAGTCAGTGTTCTGCGCAGACAGTGTCTCTGTTTACGAGATCAAACGACATTGTATTAGCTAGAGAATCGATATCACTGCAATGTTCAGTGTCAGACTCGAAACCAGAAGATGACATCGTCATGATGATAACAGATGAAAGGGGACAACAGATTACTTCAGGTTCACCAGGACTGGACGATGCTACAGTTTACACCGAACTAACTACTCCATTTGAAATTAGTACAAACCAGACATTCTTTTGCAGCGTAACTTGGGTAGACTTTACTGCTTCCACAAACCTGACAATATCACCATTACCAATTGAACAGACATATTGTACTTCAAACTACACGGATGGTATCATTGTTGGACAATCGGTGACTTTAACATGTTATAGTTCTGCGTCAGTGGTCGGTTCCATTAGCTGGGATTCAGATAGTGATATAACATTCAATGAAACGATAGGTCTTGTAAGGCTCATGACACGTTATAACAGGATAAATGTACAACCATCTTTAAGTCAAAACGGCAGTGTGTTTACATGCGAACGTGATGGCGTAGCACCAGGAACCGACATAGACCGGTGTACCGTTGGTCCTATAACTGTTTACGAGGAACTGATTATTTTGATTAATCCAATAGTTACAACTGAAACAGCAATATTGTATCCAGGACAAACAAAAAATTATACATGCTCATCTTTACCAACGTCATCTGTGCAGTGGTCCATTCCGAAGAAATTGGACGATTCTGGCATTGAGTTATCTGTGATTGGATCTAAGATTACAGTGCGTGTTGCAACTAATACTACATTCAGAGGTAATGTGCGTCTGGTTTGTTTTGGTAACAACTTTGAGCAAACAGCTGTTGCAATCATAACGTTAGCAATTAGCCGTCTGGGATCACCAACAACATCAGCCTCAAACATTGTTTCAAGTAAACCACCTGGTAATTCATTTCTTGTTGTTTCGCTAGTCACTGTCATAGGGTTCCTTTTATTTACATTGTCAATAATGTTTGTTCTACTTTACCGGAAGCGTAGACATACCGAGTCAAATTCCAAATCTGTTGCTAATGTAACATCTTCGGCGAATGTAGGCTACGATTATTGCGATTTTGATACCGGTGGTGTAACTAGAACCGTTACTTTAGAAACTGAAGCAACCACAATCTCTGAAAACAGCCCCAACTCGAAAGAACAGTATTCTAGAGTAATCATAAATGAAAACGAATCGGTAGCCTACGAAATTCCAGATGCTAAAATGGGAAACAAAAATCCAAGCAAGAGGAAAATTATTGACGAAAAAGGGAATGAGTCAGAATATTATGAAAATCCACAAAAGTTTAATTTTGAGACAAATGGGCAAAAAGAGAGTAAGCCATGAAAGTATTAGAATTCAGCTGTAGTAAAGCACAAATAAGATGAATGAAAAAAATCGTATTTACTCAATCAAACCGTTTTCGAGAACCTAAAATTACCGGGCTACATTTATTGGGTCTTTCATGTAGCAGGTAGGAATGGGTTTACGATCTCATACCAGAACAGTGATATTTTTATTATATGAAACAATTACCATAATTAATTCAAATATGAATGGTTGGATGGCTAAGTTCGTAGAGCGCTGGTCAAATGTTTGAATGCCATTCTAGTCATAAATTTCGTACCTTTTTTTCCAAGTTATAAGTTAATCAGGAATAATTGTTTGCCAAATGTACTTCGACGTCAAAAAATACTTTCCTTTAGGTAGTTGCAGTTTAACAGTACGAAGACTTGAACGAGATATTCCGTTGTATTACGTTGATAGCTTAACAACAAAGATGAAACTTTTCTGCATCTGTTGGCCAAAACATGTTCTTATAGCATTTTTGCTCAAGGAAAAGCTTTAAATTTAAGATGTCGAATATGGTAATAGGGAATTTAGATCATAAATAAATATGGTCTGAGTGCAAGTTTGTTCAAATAAGTACTTGCATTTTTGTGTAAGTTTAAAGGAGACTAGGGGTTCAACCCGACACACCCTTGATATCATACATGTTGTCTTTGATATGTGGTTTTGAATTATTTTAAGTGTTTTTATGGTATATATTTATTAGTATGTAGTAAACAGGACTTATTAAATGTTCTTAGCCTGTGTAGGATAGTTTATTTTCATTCTCTTCAGTCGGATCAGGTTTGGTGTATTCATTCGTCATATTTCTGTCTCTACATATTAAACAGGTTCCATTGTTGGAGTGCCATATCTAGTTCCCTGGCAGTTTTTCTATACATAAAATAATTATTGAACGTACAAAAAGATAGTGATATCAATGGTGCTTCATCTCAGACTTCTTGTTTGTTCTCTGTGGAAGAGCAGCAACATTCCAACTTTTTGCATTTTGTTAGCTTTGCAAAAATCTCTATATATAACTTAAACCTTGCAAAATCGGTCTTTACAAATTCAGAGAATCCTGCGACGCTCAGAATTTTGAAGTTGGTCATTGCAGTACCACTCACTATTTGTACTCCGTTGATAATTTGTGCGAAAATGGTACTAACATTTTCGTCCAACCGTTGTTGACGATGCAACTAAATTCGGAGGTTTAATGTGCATTTTCTACCAAAAGGTGGCACCATAACATGGTTTGACATGCACGTTTCCAAAGCCCAAGGAGGTGGTAGGGTTGGAAGGAGGGGGGGGGGGGGGTGTAAACTGTTTTATGTGCTCGTGTGTGCCCTTGTGTATATGTGTGGGCAACGATATGTCCCAAAATGCTCAGTGCTTATTTGTACAGCGGATGTTCTTGATACGCATTGTGCATGACGCTCACCATGTGATGTAGGCCGTGAATTATGATTCATAGGGTCAAAGGTAAGAGGTACAAAACCAACAACACAATGACTAATACGCTTGTACCAAAATAACGAATTGTGGAAACAACTTCGAACTCCATTGGATATTAGACACCCGGTTAATGGGACACTTGTTAATATTGGTCAAAAAAGTCATCTGAATTGAATAGACTGTCGTCATTTGTCGTGATGTTTAGTTTTCCAGTCAAACCAAGTCATAGGAAGGTTATACATTCAAACGTAAAAAATCGCTGATTATTTTTAACCTGTGACCAATTGGCGACTTTGTCTAATACGCCTGAGTGTATCCGCAAATAAAATAGTTTACTCGATTTGAATGAGACATGCTGTCAACAAGGAAGTGACAGAAAACGAATTTAAGCTTAATTGATTTTCGTCGAAAACGGTTGTTGCTTTCATTTTCCAAGGTATATACTTGGCTATATGTGCAATAAAAACGTAACGATACCTTACACTTCCTTATCGTTGAACCACACATATAGTGAGAATCCTATACGCTAGCACTGAATTGGTACGTTATCAATGCAACTGTTATAGTTACTGTGTCAACATGGACATGTATCATCCATCAGTATACGAATGTATAAGAAGTTTGATATACCGTTTCTTTCCTATCGGCAGAATCTCGTGAGGCTAATAAAGATTATAACATTATTCGATTAAGAGGGGAATTCTTCTCCATTAACGCCAGTCTCTTTGTGTTCTAGTTCTTAATGGTTACATATTTCACATATTCCATTCTGTAGTTTATGAATATGCATGTGGAAGAATGTATTATCGTACAATAAGGACAGTAGCCTTCACATAAGTCAATGGAATATTGAAAGAAATAGATACCTCAAGCAAAACGTGCAAACAAACAGCAAGCATGTCTGTGGCAGGGTTATCATAAATGGAAAATGGCGTCCATTACACTTGGTAAACATTATACTGGTATTAAATGAGACAAACAGTGAAAAATGTCGCTGGATATTGTTTGATATTGCAGACCAAGGAGATTTTTTTTACATGTGTTGTCAACCTCAATACTTTTATATATTTTGATATCTCAACTTACTTTTTAGAGAGACAGTTTTATAATTAATATCAGCCTTTATCACGTTTTTTATGCTCAGACGGTTGATCCTAGAACAATGGGTAGGAGCGGGCACAATAACGTCCTTGGTCATTTGTCTAAGGCAATCGTGAACTTCCTCCTGCATTTGTACAGGCACTGAAATGCCATTGTTATCAATAGGTTATGAGTTGTAGGCATTGAATATTCGGGTCAGTGAATTAACATTACGTAGACCGATACGTGGTATAGAATGCATCAATGCCATATTAGTGATAACTATGTTAACACTCCTGTCATAAGATTTGACTACATAGTCACGATTATAACTGGTAGTTTGTTTGTTGTATTGGTGCAATAAGCTCACACGATCATGTTATATAATGTAATTAGTATTCATGCGCGTAGCCAGGAATCTGCAAAGGGAGGGGCGAAAATGTAGGTAAACTATCAGAGCCGTAGATAAGACATTGCAAACTATCTAAACGTAGCTCCACCATGGTTGGCGCGAAGCGTGCAAGAAAATTTTGGCTGAAAATGCCTCCCAGATCGCTGGAAATGGCACTTCCCAGGCCTTGTAAGTTGCATCTTAGCATTTTCTCTTTTGAAATTACTAGCGATATCATAAAAAAATTTAAAAATATGCTCAAGAGGAGGGGGGGCGGCTGCCCCCCCCCCCTTGGCTACGCGCCTGCTAGTATTGGACAGTTACCGGCACCAATCATACTTTCAAAAGCGTCCACATTTGATTGAAACTCTTTGACTGGAGGAGGAGGAGGAGGAGGAGGAGGAGGAGGAGTAGGAGGAGGAGGAGGAGGAGGAGGAGGAGTAGGAGGAGGAGGAGGAGGAGGAGGAGGAGGAGGAGGAGGAGGAGGAGGAGGAGGAGGAGGAGGAGGAGGAGGAGGAGGAGGAATGTGTTACTCTTTACTGTTTGCAAATTGACAGATGTATCATCCAGTATTTACTGGCTAAAACTGGAAAGTGATATAAATCAATGTTCGAAATAATGATGTAAACTTTACTATCTGTTATAAGTCTATATGTTAGAAGTACATGTTATATGTGTTTATGTTAGAAGTACATGTTATATGTGTATAAGTGAGAAGTACATGTTATATGTGTATATGTTAAAAGTATATATGTCTAATGTATATATGTTAGAAGTTTATGTTAGAAGTATAAGTAAGCATATGTAGCTGTTTATTTATTTTTTTTGGTGACCAGAGTAGTCAGTTAACACACTTAACCTAAGATAATGTTTCATTCGGTGTTTGTTTCGTTTTTATTGAGTGGTGCCCCACCCCCCCCCCCCTTGAGTAATAATAAAACAGACTTTAATGGTAGTAGAAGTATGCATCGACTCATTGAATATTTATTACTGTCGTGTCTTAGACGGAGATCAAGGCGTTCTTGAAAAATGTAACATTTTTAAATATATATAACGTCCACATTTTGAATGTATTTATCCTATGATCACATGACCATTTCATTCTCCTCAGTCAGAGCACGTCCTTTGTATCAAGAAGAATTCAAAGTTTGATTTCAAAGCTTCTAACGATGCTTTTCTCCCTAATGCGTTAGATACGTTAGATACATAAATACGTTACATGCGTTAGATACGTTAAAATCGTTAGATTCGTTAGATACGTTAAAAACGTTAGATTCGTTAGATACGTTAGATTCGTTAGATATGATTTTAATTTTCCAATAAGCCTCAGTAGTGTCAGTATATCTCTTAACCCATGTACATTTTAAACCATTAATAAAACAGCTTATATAAGTAACGTTTAATATATAAATATATATATATATATATATATATACACACACACACACACACATATATATATATATATATATATATATATATATATAGATATAGATAGATAGATAGATAGATAGAAAGATATATACAACACCCGACCTGGTGACCACAAGATCAAATGAAAACCTATTCGCCAACATAACGTGTAAGCCACCCTCTATTTGCCGCATTTGTAAAATGCTTAATTCAGACGAGCGCCATTTATTTATTTGCAGTAGAGGAAGACGAGAATTCCATATGTGTTAACATTTGCTATCAACATATCCATGTGGTCGATTACTTTGTAAATACATGAATTCAACATTTAGATATTCGATTACTTCATATATATTGTCCGCAAAACGGGGGAAATACTTGTATTAAATATGCCTGTCTTCGGAAACTATATCGTTTGCTACCAGTATCTTTCCCATACGTTTGCAGTTTTCAACCAAACATCATTAACAAGTATGCATACGCATATGAAACTCCACCTTACCAGATTGAAGTCATGAACAGATGAATGTCCGTAGGCCTTTATCAAAATCATTTGAAAATCTGAGTGTTATGAAAGAGCATAGATCAACGTGTGAGATATCCAGAAACGGGGTTAGTGAGAGACCTGGCGAATATTTTACGGACCATGTCAGTTTTACCTCTTAACTGTGCAGGTCAACTTGTAATCTATATATTGAAGAATAACGGTATCGCTCACGCAACTAAAGCTAGTACTTAATATAAGTGAACATTTGTTACTATTCTTAAAGGGCGTCACCAGTTTAAACGGACACACAATAGTTTCTGTTTAAAAATCGTTGATATTAAATAAACTGATACACATGATTAACTATTGGTTTATTCTTAATTTTTATTGCCCATCATTTGTTTTATCAAAAAACGTTCGAACCACTGTGATTACCCAAGCAGTCATCTTTGTCTAAATATATTGCAAAAATTGATATTTGTAAAGTTAATATTTTACGTTCACTTCTGTCATTCATTTTGAAGAAGGGATACTTTGAGTTGGCTTTATAACGGCATTGGGCATATGCATACACAAATTTCTAAGGACACCATTAGACAAGAGTCCAGGTATCACATACAGATAATTACAAATTTAAGAATTCACTGAAGACGTGACCCACTCAGTTTCCACAACGCCGAAGACAATTACCCTTAAAGGGTGACTTTGTGGCTTTAAATGGTGGATTTATGCCGAATTTTAGTCTTGATATTAGCGTAGCCTAAGGAGTAAGAAACATTCGGATGCTATAGCAGTGTTTCCGTAGCTATTCAGGTTTTGTAGATGCACCCCTTAACGATATTATAAATCCCTGGAATGCTCCTTTCAGTCTAACTTGATCATATCGTCGGCTGCTCAGTGCAGGCCTACATACACATTTATGTTAATACTTTGTTTTATTAATTCTAATAACTCAATCAATTACATATTTCTTGTAACTTCATGTGGACAATACAGTACCCTTGTATGACATTCCCATAATCATTATTTGTCCATAACAAATATGTAGTGTATCGTAAATATGATATTTGAGGCAATGAAATTATTAAGGCTTTTGCTATTGAATTTTGTGCTGCATCTTGGAAGCTGACATAACGGTCTCAGTGTTAGACTGAGTAAATCAGTCACTTTAACTGATGGTCCTAAAATATATGTAGAGGGTCATTTCTCATCAATATTAAAAGTGATATAGAAATACAACCTAGATGGATAACGGTGTATATTTTTTCTTCAAATAATAGTCTGCAACATATCAAATAAAAAAAATGGTGCCTGATAAAATCATCCTCTGATGATGCGAAAAGAAGTTTCTAAAAATGAACTATGTATCGGAGAGTACCCGAGAGTACCCGAGAGCACCCGAGAGTACACGAGAGTACCCGAGGGTACCCGAGAGTACCCGAGGGTACCCGAGGGTACCCGAGAGCACGCATATTTCCTTACTATACGATAGCCGCGAAGACATGCTAATAAGGTAAACTAATTTAAAAGTCACGAATACAGAGTAAGCAATTTATCTTCTTTTTTTTGGGGGGGGGATTGGGTGGGGACGACGAGGGGAGGGGACGGGCTCATTATGGCCACATAATCCTTTCCCCTTTGCCCAGTTTTTTTCGCAATTGTATACAACAAGGAATAGGAGATATCAAATAAAAGATATTCTGATAACCGAAGTTAATTTTGAATTAGCATCCATTGAATATTTGAACAGGATCAAGTTCATGAATGTAGTTTTAAAATGGATCACATCTGTCACGAAATCATATTTTATTTAAAAAAAATTGGTATAAAATTCGTGGAAGCTGCTCGCAATACTGCTTTCAAAGTACATTGCATTCATATATTTGCACGCACACTGTGTGTAGTTTTTGATTTTCTAGATGCATCTCATATAAATAATGATATTCATTCATCAAAATACGTCACAAACTAATAAATCACTACATACGTCTTGACATCTAGAACTTCGAACAAGAACCTGTTAAAGTACGATATAGGGAAGTCTTATATACCACTGACACCTGCGTGGTTTAAAGTAGGAAAATAAAGATCTCAAACTGAATCGTATAACCAATCAATATCCGAATACTTCTATACATTATGGGACATACTTAAACACTTAGCGTGCTATTTTAACGTTAATGTTGTTATTGTATAGGTATATTGTTGTTTGTTATGGAAGAAAACCCACAGTCCCCGAAGAAAAGGAATTCCGAACATTTTGAAAATCCTTTCAATAAAGTAACACAACAAAACGTATTAACATAGCCTGCAGTGTACAACAGCTATCAAAGTTGTATAGGATTGAGTGTAAGCTGAAGTACGTTCTATATACTTAATACCGAGTGCTGCTCTCCGTCATATACAAGAGCGCTCATTCGAAACACATCGTTCAAATGATATTTGTAAATGTGAATAATTCTTGAATCGTTGACCATCGATATCATATCATCGCGCTTTGCGTGACCCCTGCAGCCACAGATAACGTGACTCATGCAGCCACAGCTCAAACGTAGCATCTCCATTAGAAGACCTCGAAAAGAAACAGACAGTAAGTACTCAACACTCTGTCATCCTTTCTCTTGAAATGAACTCAAAGTACTCAAGTATTGTCCATTTGTGTGTGTGTGTGTGCGTGTGTGTTCATCTTTCTCTCAAGTTTATCTTTGCTAGAGGGAATTTTAATGATAATAATAATAATAATAATAATAGTAATAATAATAATAATAATAATAATGATGATAGTCGATAAGTGACTTCGTTGATATCAAAAAGACGGTTTGCATTGAAGTCTCAATTTGGTATGATGATCACAGTGTTAGCAATATATTGGGGTAGCTGGTGTTAAATTGTCGATGGATATACTGTTTTCCATGCATGTATTGATAAATCTAGGAGTTTTCAATTTAATATTTTCATGATCGTATTCTGAGGTATGACAATGGCTTGACAGGCAGGTTTAGATTAATAAATTGTTCGGATAACTACTACTTCGGTTGTAAGGTATCATTTTTTTAAACAAATGTACTTGTGTTAGGGGTTTGCCCTGGGTGGGTAAGGGTTGGGTGTACATGGTTGGTGGGGTTGGTGGGGTGGCGGGGTAGCTGTAGAGGGGAAGCGGGAGGCACGAGGGCAGGATTTCTAAAGTGTTTAATTTCTATAAGGATAAGGTATTCGTTAGGGAAACGATATGTGTGTTTCTATACGCTATGATATGTCAGAAACAATATAATACAGGATTCGATAAAGTAGCGATAAACTATTTCCGGTTGTATTTTAATATCATATTCGCCTCGAGAAATCTCGCAGTTGAGTGAGCCTAGTCTGCCCAATATGATATTGAATTGAATTGGATTTCATAAAAGAGTTGAAGTATAAAATTGTGAAATAATTTAAAAGAAATGAACTGATTGCAATATTATATTATTGTATGAGTTTTTTTTTTCATAAACGCGATATATTAAAGAGGGAAGTATAGGGTGATGGGAATGTTACGATGACCTTGTCAATTCGGCCAGTCGGTGGGTCGTTACCACAGCAACACCGTCTACTCTTTCTTCATGTTAACTCAAGAGGCGCGAAGCCGCCTGTTACGTAGCCTTGGTTTAGGCGTATCGGCCACTTTTTTTGTTGCTAAATGCGCTGAGTCGATTTTTACTATTCATCACGCTATGAGCGATTCGTTTCCTGTGATTGCTTCTGTATGTGTGATTCGTTCCTTCTGTGATCGCGGCGGCCTCTGTGAAGCGTTTATGTAGAAAGGGGAGGAAAATATAACAGCCGTAACATCAAGTTTATTTGCATGTAGGGAGACTCATTCGCGTCGGTGAGCAGATTCAGCAGAGTCTATACCTGTTACGTAATAAGTTCATCAAACATCTCCTGCAACATGTCCTGTACATACATGTGTTCAGCTGACATTTTATTACTGTGTAGTCTTGTCTGAACTTATTTATGCATATTGCGTGTGCCGAGTATATATACTTCTACATATATAAATCCAAGAGTACGTACATTGGCAGAACAGCTAGCTACATGAGAGAGGGAACAAACCAATGGGAAGGCAACATGCATGCTGTGTAGACCTTTAACGTACACATGCCTTTCTAGATCTTAGACAAATGTCTCCATAAGAGGTATCATAGTCTATACAATATCATATATAAACCCTTGATTCATATTTGCATTTTTTCCTCTAATTTTGCGAAATTTAGGCCATTTAGCTGTTAGTGACAACACGACCTAGATAGTTGAAGGGATGTTTTATACAAACTGTTAATTTGTCGAATTAAACGAACACTTGCAAAAAGATATGTCTTAATGAGAAACTTGGCACAATCATGACTGGAGCCGAAAAATTTCCAAGTTACCTCCACCTACTAGCACCCAGGCTCGTCGAGATCGAAAAGCTGCGTCTGCAATCTCATTGTTCTGAAAGGGGTAAATTTAGGACATGTAAGATACAATTTCGAAAGCTAATTCTTTATGATCATGCGTGAGAAACCGCATGATATATCTTCAAGGAAAGCATTAAAAATGGCCAGAGTAGCAAAAAGGGACATAAAGGAGCATACAGAATAAATTAAATATATTCCAGACTATTACATGACCCTATCAAAGAGACCATGTCAGACAAGACCTAAGACGATTGGTAGAAAAATAAACTGTAGGCTCATGTGGCCTTGAAGGATTTCAGAGCACATGAGATTTGAGCGTGCTTCACGCTTCAAGCGCAATTATTCACAAAGATCATTAGTCGAACTCTGACCAATGCACGTTTCCTCAATCGGAACTATACACAACACAAGAATGCCATCGACGAAGATGGCAAGCCCAAAGTAACCAACAATTGTATGTTTAAAGATTAAACTTCCATTCTTCTACCATCGTCTTATATCAAACTAAATGATAAGTCTTCTGAAAAGATTTAAGAATCATTTAACAAAATGATTGCTTTAACCGTAGAGCGGTATGCATAAACACGGCAACCTATTTGCAAATAAGTAGTCTCAAAGAACACAGATGACGCTGTCTTAAAATGGCATGTGTACTGTATTTTACGAGACGTTTTAAAGGCATGTAGCACGATGTGAGTATAATGGTGATCCCTATGCGTAAAATAATAAATACAACAGCAACATATCTATTTGCATCAGTCTGGCGACGTACTAGCTTAACGGCACAGTATGGACTCATCTTTCACGGTGATCATATCTAGTCTTCCATTTGGCGTTCCATAGAAGGTAAAAAAGATGATCATTATAACGCTCATATATATATTTTCTTTTAATTCCTGTAAAGTAACAATATATAACTACATCTAAACGTCACAAGTCAGTAAATTGAATACTTTGGTAGTATAAACATTGCTACGCTTGTATAACTGTAGGTAACAAACATATTTGGCTGACGGGAATGCGTTTGTGTAAGAGTCCTCAACTACATGGAATACAATCATTTACTTATAATATTCTCTGTAGGAGCTTACGTTCATCGTTTTTCTTCAGAATTGAATATTCATGTTCTAAAAGAGAAATAAATTCATCTAAAAACGTTATGACATCTGGCAGTTTTTCGTTTTGTTTACAAGTGAAAATAAAGTATTTTGCATGTAGCAAAAAAAGTTCACCGGATGTCTTATGTCTTCGATGTAACCAAATTTGACGTTAACTACGGTGATTTTACTAATATCTTTCAAAAAAAATCTGGCAGCGATATACCAAAACGTTTGGACAAATGGTCACAAAGAAAAAAGATGTTCAAGAGTCTCATCATCATGTTGGCAAAAGGTACAAAGAGGTACATTTCTTCGACCAATCCTGAACAAGAACGTATTCATGCCAATAATTCTATGAATGAAACGAAACTGAAAATATTGTAAGTTTACGTCTCTCACAGCAGCATCAGGAAGACTAAAAATAGCATTCCAGTTATATTCATAAAGGTCTAAACTCTGCCATTTAGAAATTGACCTCGGTTGTGAAGCTATCTGATTAATGAAATATTGATAAGTAATTTTTGTTACACGAGGATAGCTAGTAAATTTGACTAGACGAAAGATATTCCCATTCAGAGTATCCGTTTCATTCATATTAGTTTTCCAAGTATTTGGAATGGCCAATATCAAGCCAAATTAGAGAGTGAATGGGAAACTTTCCGTAATATCGTACTTTCTTTTGAAAGAAACATAATCTAAACAATTTCCATATCCGTCAGAGAAATCACGTATGAAATATGCATTTTTCTCCAATAGTATCCGTTCGAGAAAACAATATTTCTATTTATCCTAATAAACGAGTTATTGAGTATATACTCATTTGAGAAGTTACTTTCTGGAGAACGGAAATGATAATCTGACCACGAACTACACACCTCAATAATTAAAGTGTTCGCAATTTCAATATCATGTTTACAAAAAATTACATTTTAGTAGGAAACCTCCACCATATTTGCTGAGTGCCTTGTCAAATAAAATTGTCCATGCCCCTGGACTGTCATCGTGGTGTAGTTTCACCCATTTACATTTAAGACTCTTCGCGAACAAACTCAAGTCAATCATATTGAGTCCACCATTACACTTTGCATTAACTAACACCGACCTCTTCACTTTGTCCGGTTTGCCTCACCAGACAAACTTGTAAAAAAGATTTATTCAGTTCTTGCAAATAACTTGAGTGTGAATTTGACAAAACTACAAGGAGATAAACCAATTGTGATATACAATTATTTTTTTTTTATAATTCTAGTTTTTCCGTTAGGTGTGAGGTCCCTAGTAGACCATAAATTGATAAGTCTTTAAATACGTGACAGTTTTGGAATATAGTTCAATTTGAAAAAGGGATCTCCGTGATGATTGAATGTTATTCCCAAATAGGTAACAGGTTGATCGCTAATTTTGAACACAACATCATAAAAATACCAAGGAGGGTCAATACATAAAGGACCCAGAGGAAACAATTTAGACTTGGTTATATTAATCTTCAAACCAGAAACGTCTGTAAAGTTATCTAAAGTCGAAATAACACCCTTAAAAGAATCATTCGTACCATGTGTGATGATAACAGTATCATCGACATCATTGGAAATTTTGAACGTTGTACCTGAAATTGAAATGCCATGAACAGTTTAAAGGCTCTTGTAAACTTTTGTTTTCGTCAACTCACTTCGCCTCTTCACTGTTAATGTAACAGAAATGTGAATTCGAAATATATGTTATCCTCCCAGAACTATCTCTACTTTACACTAAATCTAATGGCTTACACAACGACACTGAGCTGAATTGTTTACTGTTTTAATTTCTAACAAAATTTTACCATTTCTGGAAAATGAGTTCCTTTTCGTTTTATGTTTGTTTACATTCTCAACGTGCTATTGACCTCTGAGATGCAATCTTCTGGTCACACACTATTTCTAGTTGATAGATGGACTACAATATATAATTAATTATAAATCGCCAGCAATTTGAGAAATCCACTTGTTACGTCACTGCAATTATAATTTTGTCTCTTTGAGCGATGTGCAGCCATTTAAGTTCATTGTTGCAGGTGTGAATACTACCTCAAGAATATCCGTATTTAACGGTCACTGGAAAGATTTTTTTCCCGCATGTATAATATTCGTTTATTCAACTCTACCTAAATAGCAAGAATGAATGTTATTGGAGGATCAATGGTTTTCACGTACTGCTGCTCTTTTAGAATCAGTGTTCTGGTCACAGAGTATCTCTGTTTACAAGATTGGACGATATTATATCAGTTGGAGAATCGGTTTCGCAACGATGTACAGTGTCAAACACAAATCCAGAGATAACATCAATATGGTGATAACAGATGAAATGGTCAAAATATACCATTCCGTACCTACCCATCCTGTTCCTGCTATTAACATAGAACAAACCAAACATTTGATCAATAGTCTTAACCGTATGCACCGTAACTTTGTATAGTATCACAGTTACCCCAAACATGATATTAGCCCAATAGTGCACTCCATACCATACTCAGGTATATCCTACTGTTTTGTGTTTTCTAGCGGAATTGGGAAAATCTTTTTGATTTACAGAAATTGTGTTTGTCTTACTTTTTGTTTTTGTAATTATAAATATTTGCCAGTACACTGACCGTTGTGAATCGCTTACAAAAAGCAAAACAGTATGCATGTTGTTGTTGTTGCTATACGGGTATGACATCTTTTTCTGTTTGTAGTTGTAAACGTATTGAATCCAAAATGGTTTATCTTCGGTGGATATTGCTTTTCGTTCCGTTACTCGCTTATTTCTTTCATCTATTGCTAGTTTCCGAGAGGCAGTGTTCTGCATAGACAGTGTCTCTGTTTAAATCATGTACGCATACAATGGCGTGTCATAGCTAAAAGAAAATTCCATTCAGAGAGTACAAAGTGAGATTTTTCGGTTCAGTGAATTCATTTTTATATAAAGACTTGCAGTGTAAGATCTTACACCGAACACACCCGTAAATTACGGTATACAGTGACTCATAAGGAAATACTTACAACAGAGAGGATAGACCTATTGTGGATTGTAAATCATGTTCAAGTTTTGTGTTGTTTTTTTCTTTTGATAAATTTTCGTGATTTCGAAACAAAATGTGTTCATATAAAGTATCTTTTTGGGAACTTTACAGTATTAATTTAATTTCTCGTTAGGTTACTGTTACGATATCTATCTTCTATGGAAACATTGTATGTTTGTTATTGGTGTAGCTGGAGTTAGGGTTGATTTACCAATCACTGTTTGGAATAATTTTCTTTCTGCAACTCTGGAAGAATTGAAGAAAAAATGGATTATTTTCGGAGTATATTTTCCTTTCCTTTGCTTGTTGTATTTTTGGGTGCATTGCTGGTTTTTGAGAGTCATTGTTCTGCGCAGACAGTGTCCCTGTTTACGAGATTCAACGACATTGTATTAGCTGGAGAATCGATATCACTCATATGTTCAGTGTCAGACACGAAACCAGAAGATGACATCACCATGCTGATATTAGACGGCATTAGCCAGTTCGAATTAGAACCGGTGCCTGATGTAGCAGTTTATACTCAAAGAACCAGCACGGATATGATGATTGAAAGTAACCGGAGATTCGTTTGTATCGCGTCTGGGATAAATTTGACAGATTCAAAAGACCTGACGATATCACCATTACCGAATAAACAGACATATTGTACAACAGACTACACGGATGGTATCCTTGTTGGACAAACTGTGACTTTCACATGTTATAGTTCTACGTCAGTGGTAGGGTCCATTAGCTGGAGTTCAGATAGTGATGTAACATTCGATGAAGTAAAAAGTATTATAAGGAGCATGACCATGACTAACACGATAAATGTACAACCATCTGTAAGTCAAAATGGCAGTGTGTTTACATGTGAACGTGATGGCGTAGCACCAGTTACCGACATAGACCGGTGTACCGTTGGTCCTATTAACGTTTATGAGAAGTTGATTGTTTTCATTGATCCAATAGTTACTACAACTGATCCAGCTATATTGTATCCAGGACAAACAAAAAATTATACATGCTCATCTTTACCAACTTCATCTGTGCAGTGGTCCATTTCGAAGAAACTGAACGATTCTGATATTGAGTTATCTGTGATTGGATCAAAGATAACAGTAACTGTCCCTAGCGATAGTAACTTTACAGGTGATGTAGACTTGTTTTGTTCTGGTAACATCCTTACTGAACCTTCTACAGCAAGCTTAACGTTAGTAATCAATCCCATGGAATCTGTACCCTTGCTCACATTGGTCAGTTCTCCCGAAAAATCAGCACCAACAACATCAGCCTCTAACACAGTTACAAGTAAACCACCTGGTAATTCATTTCTTGTTGTTTCGCTAGTCACTATCATAGGGTTCCTTTTATTTGCGTTGTCAATAATGTTTGTTCTACTTTACCGGAAAAGTACACATACCGAGTCAAATTCCAAATCTGTTGCTAATGTAACGTCTTCGGCAAATGTAGGCTACGATTATTGCGATATTGATACCGGTGGTGTAGCTACAACCGTTACTTCAAACACTGAAGCAACCACAGTCTCTGAAAGCAGCCCCAACTCGAAAGAACAGTATTCTAGAGTAATCATAAATGAAAACGAGTCGGTAGCCTTAGAAATTCCAGATGCTAAAATGGGAAACGAAAATCCAAGCAAGAAGACAATTATTGACCAAGAAGGGAATGAGTCAGTATATTATGAAAATCCAGAAAAGTTTAATTTTGAGACAAATGGGCAAAAAGAGAGAAAGTCAGGAAACTATGAGAATTCTGATGTAGTAAAGCACAATTAAGATGATTGATATAATGAAAATCGTATTTGTTCAAGCAAACCGTTTTCGAGAACCTTTAATTACCGGGCTTCATTTATTGGGTCTTTCATGTAGCAGGTAGGAATGGGTTTTCGATATCATACCAGAACAGTAATATTTTTATTATATGAAACAATTTCCATAATTAATTCAAATATTAATGGATGGCTAAGTTGGTAGAGCGCTGTACTTGTAACCCGGAGATCAATGGTTCGAATCCCTTTCTAGCCATAAATTTCATTGTTCTTTTCCCTGTTATAATTTGCCATATGTTCTTCCAAGTAAAAAGGAAATTTGGTTCAAATAAATACTTTGATCTTTGTGTGAGTTTAAAGAGATTGGGGGGGGGGGGGGATACACTCGGACACAACCCTGTAATCAAACATGTTGCCTTTGATATGTGGTTTTGAATTTTGTTGATAATTTTTTCGATGATATATATTTATTAGTCTTCAGTAATCAGGACTTAATAACTGTTCTTAGCCTGTGTAGGATAGTTTATTTTCATTCTCTTCAGTCGGATCAGGTTTGTTGTATTCTTTCGTCATATTTCTGTCTCTATATATTAAACAGGGTTCATCGTTGGAGTACCATAAATAGTGCCCTGGCAGTTTTTCTATACGTTAAAAGTTTTTATCGTACAAATAGATAGTGATATCTTTCGTTCTTCTTTTAAGAATTCCTTTTCTTAGCTGTGGAAAAGCAGCAATAGTCCTACTGTTTGCATTTTGATAGTTTTGCTTAAACTTATCTATAAAAAACTTAAGCCTTGTAGAAACGGTATATACAAATTCAGAGAATCCTGCGACGCTCAGAATTTGAAGTTGGTCATTATGGTAACGCTCACTACTGTACTCCATTGGTGACACTGCAACTAAACTGAAGGTTTAATGTGCATTTGTTACCAAAAAGTGACACCATAACATGGTTGGACATGCACGTTTCCAAAGGCCAAGGAGGTGGTTTGGTTGGGGTGGGGGTTGTAAAATGTGTTATGTTCTCGTGTGTGCCCTTGTGTATATGTGTGAACAACGATATGTCCCAAAGTGCTAAGTGCGCATTGGTACGGCGGATGTGCTTGATACGCATTGTGCATGAGCCTCACTATGGGATGTAGGCCTTGAATTATGATTTATAGGGTCAAAGGTTAAGAGGTACAAAAAGAACAAAACAATGCAAATACGCTTGTACCAAAATGAAGAATTGTGAAACAACCTTAAAACTCACGTTGGATATTAGACACCCGGTTAATAGGACACTTGAGTGACCAAATGGCGACTTTGTCTAATACGCCTGAGTGTGTCCGCAAACATAATAGTTTACTCGATTTGAGTCAGATATTCTGTAAACAAGCTAGTGACAAAATAAGCTCCACTGATTTCGTCGAAAACGGTTGTTGGCTCCATTGTACAGGGTATATTCTTGGCTATATGTGCAGTACAAACGTAACGATACCTTACACTCCCTTATCGTTGAACCATACATATAGTGAGAATCCTATATGCTAGCGCTAATTTGCTACGTTATAAATGCAACAGCTACAGTTATTTTGTCAGCATGGAACATGTATCATCCATTAGTAGACGAAATTATGAGAAGTTTGAGATATCGTTTCTTTCCTTTCGGTAAAATCTGATGAGCCTTACAATGGTTATTATTCGATTAAGAGGGTTATTTTTCGTCGTTAACGTTATTCATTTCCCTAAAATGTGCCAAAGAGGCATAAACATAATGAATGTACAGTCTCTTTTTTCAAGTTCTTAATGGTAAAATATTTCACAGAATTCATTCTGTAATTTATGAATATAACTTAATTATTTAACTAGCCACCGATCAAATGTGTGTGTGAGAGTGAAGAACTTAAATAAATAAAATAAAATAAATCGCAAATAGCTGTCAAATCAACTGCAACTGCATATACAAGTATATTTGAAAGCATCTGTTGTAAATGAATTGTTTGAAACATGAAGAACTTCACTTTAAATAGCTGCAACATTATCTGCAAAATTCAATCAAGAACTTTATGTAAAAAGATTTGATCAACTGTAAATACATGAAGTTAAAGAGTTAGTTTTCAAATCTTGAAGTGAAAATGTGCTTCTTTTTTTTTTAAATGGCAACTGCCGATCACCTCTGTATGCAGAGCTTAATTTTAATTACTTTATATATATGAAAGGAAAGAACTTTATTGTAAATAGCTGTCAATCAACTGTAATTGGATACGACGAGCTTTGTTTGTTTGTAAATAGTTGTCGACCAACTGTATAATTAAGAAAATAACGTACAATAGCTGATTTTCGTCATATTCAGGTTCTACTTTTCACGGAATAAACCTAACATCTTGCTTGAAATATTTTGTTCGTCATAGGATTCCCATATGAAGAGTTCCTGTAAGTTCCTGCGTTAAGCCTTAATTGGTTACAATAACCTAGTTTGCACGCAGGTTCTTAGTTCCAACGTAGACCAGTGTGTCGTGTTGTTAGTTGTTAAAGTGTGGCTCTTACTGTGTTTTGTTAGTAAAATAACAACTTTCTATCAGATGTGATGACATTAATACAACAAACAGACAAGATAATTTCTGTCCAAGCTTGTATCACATGATGAAAGCAATACGAAAGGAAACGGAAAGGAAACGGCATACATTGTATAGAAATATATGTTAGAAGTATATGTTAGATGTATATATGTTAGAAATATATGTAAAAAGTGTATGTAAGATGTATATATGTTCGAAGAATATGTTACAAGTATATGTTCGAAGTATATGTTAGAAGTATATATGTTAGAAGTATTCGTTAGAAGTATATGTTAGATGTATATATGTTAGAAGTGCATTTTAGAAGTATATATGTTAGAAGTATATATGTTAGAAGTATATGTTAGAATTATATGTTAGAAATATATGTTAGAAGTTTATGTTAGAAGTATAAGTAGCATACATAGCTGTTGATTTTTTGTTTGTTTGGTGACCAGGGTAGTCAGTTAACACATTTAACCTTAGATAATGTTTCATTCGGTGTTTGTTTTTGTTTTTATTGAGTGGTGTTTTCCCACTTTTGAGTTATAAATAAAACAGACTTTGAAGGTAGTAGAAGTATGCATCGACTCATTGAATATTTGTAATTGTCATGTCTTAGATGGAGAGCAAGGCGTTCTTTAAACATGTAACATTTATAAATATATGTAACGTCCATAGTTTGAATGTATTTATCATATGATCACATGTCCATTGCATTCTCCTCAGTCAGAGCATGTTCTCTGATCAAGAAGTATTCAAAGTTTGATTTCCAAGCTTCTATCGATGCTTCTCTCCCTTATTCGTTACATACGTAATGTCCATAGGCCTATACCAAAATCATTTGAAAATCTGAGTGTTATGAAAGAGCAATAAATCAACGTGTGAGATATCCAGAAATGGGGTTGGTGAGACCTGGCAAATGTTTTACGGACCATGTCAGTTTTACCTCTTAAGTGTGCAGGTCAACTTGTAATCTATATATAGAAGAATAACGGTATCGCTCACGCAACTAAAGCTTGTACTGTAAGTGAACATTTGTTACTATTCTTAAAGGGCGTCACCAGTTTTAACGGACACACAGTAGTTTCTGTTTAAAATACGTAGATGATAAATAAACTGATACACATGATTAACTGTCGGTTTATTCTTAAACTTTATTGCCCAATATTGGTTTTATCGAAATACGTTCGAACCACTGTGATTACCCAACAGTCTTTTTGTCTAAATATATTGCAAAAATTGATATTTTTAAAGTTAAGAAGTTACGTTTACTACTGTCATTCATTATGCAGGAGGGGGTTTGGTTGGCTTTATAACGGCTTGGGCATATGCATACACAAATGTCTAAGGACACAATTAGACAAGAGTCCAGGTATCACATACAGATAATTAACAATTTAAGAATTCACTGAAGAGTTGACCCACTCAGTTTCCACAACGCCAAAGACAATTGCCCTAAATGGGTGACATTGTGGCTCTTAAATGATGGCTTTATGCCGAATTATAGTCTTGATATTAGCGTAGCCTAAGGAGTAAGAAACATTCGGATGCTATAGCAGTGTTTCAATAGCTATTCACGTTTTTTAGATGCACCCCTTAACGATATTATAAATCCCTGGTATGCTCCTTTAAGTCTGACTTGATATCGTCGACTGCTCAATGCATGCCTACATACACAATTATTAATTCTAAGAACTCAATAAATACATATTTCTTGCAACGTCTGATAACCGAAGTTAATTTTGAATTAGCATTCATTGAATATTTTAACAGGATCAAGTTCATTAAAGTAGTTTAAAATGGAATACATCCGTCACGAAATCATTTTTTCTATAAAAAAAATTCAGGTATAAAATTCACGGAAGCTGCTCGCAATACTGCTTTCAAAGTACATGGCATTCATTTATCTGCATGCACACTGTGTGTAGTTTTGATTTTCTAGATGCATCTCATATAAATAATGATATTCAATCATCAAAATACGTCACAAACTAATAGATCACTACATACATCTTGTCATCTAGAACTTTGAAGAAGAACCTGCTAAAGTACGATATATGTTATATACCACTGACACCTGCGTGGTTTAAAGTAGGAAAATAAAGATTCAAACTGGATCGTATAACCAATCAATATCCGAATATTTCTATACAATATGTGACATACTTAAACACTTAGCGTGCTATTTTAACGTTAATGTTGTCATTGTATAGGTATATTGTTGTTTGTATGGAACTAAACACACAGTCCCCGAAGAAAGAAATTCCGAACATTTTGAAAATCCTTGCAATAAAGTAACACAACATAACGTATTAACGTAACCTGCAGTGTTAAACAGCTATTAAAGAAAGTTGTATAGGATTGTGTGTAAGCTGATATACGTTCTATATACTTAATACCGAGTGCTGCTCTCCGTCATATACAACAGCGCTCATTCGGAACACATCGTTCAAATGATATTTGTAAATGTGAATAATTCTTGAGTCGTTGACCATCGATATCATATCATCGCGCTTTGCGTGACCCCTGCAGCCACAGATCACGTGACTCCTGCAGCCACAGCTCAAACGTAGCATCTCCATTAGAAGACCTCGAAAAGAAACCGACAGTAAGTACTCAACACTCTGTCATCCTTCCTCTTGATGTGATCACAAAATACTCAAGTATTGTCCATTTGTTTGTGTGTGCGTTTGCGTGTGTGTTCATCTTTCCCTCAAGTTTGTCTTTGCTAGAGGGAATTTTAATGATAATAATAATAATAATTGTTTATAATAATAATAATAATAATAATAATCATAATAATGATGATAGTCGATAAGTGACTTCGTTGATATCAAAAAGACGGTTTGCATTGAAGTCTCAGTTTGGTATGATGATCACAGTGTTAACAATATTTTGGGGTAGCTGGTGTTAAATTGTCGATGGATATACTGTTTTCCATGCATGTATTGATAAATCTAGGAGTTTTCAATTTTAATATTTCATGATCGCATTCTGAGGTGCGACCATGGCTTGACTGACAGGTTAGATTAATAAATTGTGTGGTTAAATACTACTTCGGTTGTAAAGGTATCAGTTTTTTGGGGGAAAGAAATGTACTGGTGTTGGGGTTTGGTGTGTGCGGGTGGGGGTTGGGGTATGGTTGGTGGGGTTAGTGGGGGGCAGATGGAGAGGGGAAGAGGGAAGTATGAGGGCAGGAATTCTAAGGTGTTTAATTTCTAAAACGATAAGGTATTGGTTAGAAAAACGATATGTGTTTCTACACGCTATAGTAAGCCTAGTCTGCCCAATATGGTATCGAATTAAATTAGATTTCATGACAGAGTTGAAGAAGTTGAAGTATAAAATTGTGAAATAATTGAAAAGAATTGTGCTGATTGCAACATTATATTATTGTATTAGTTAAACTTGTTTTCATAAACGCGATATATTATAAAGGGAAGTATAGGGTGATGGGAATGTTACGATGACCTTGTCAATTCGGCCAGTCGGTGGGTCGGCAACACAGTCTACTCCTTCATGTTAGCCCAAGAGGCGCGAAGCCGCCTGTTACGTAAAGCCTTGGTTAAGGCGTATCAGCCAGCCACTTTTTCCGCTAAATGCGCTGGGTCGATCTTTACTATTCATCACGCTATGAGCGATTCGTTTCCAGTGATTGCTTATGTGTGTGTGATTCGTTCCTTCTGTGATCGCGCCGGCTTCTGTGAAGCGTATATGTAGAAAGGGGGAGGAAAATATAACAGCCGTAGCATCAAGTTTATTTTAATGTAGGGAGACTCATTCGCGTCGGTGAGCAGACCCAGTAGAGTCTATACATGTTACGTAATAAGTCCATCAAACATCTCTTACAATATGTCCTGTACATGCATGTGTTCAGCTTACATTATATTACTGTGTAGCCTGCATTGTGACTGTACATAGTCAAATAATTTATGGATGGTGGCGGTAGGGACGAAACAGATATATCGGCGAAAGTATCTTAAAGTCTCAGTGTGTGTTTGCCAAATTTAAACTTCGACCTTTCCAGCTTACTGTCCTCTAAAAGCTCAGTGAAAATGCAATGCAATTTTCATATTCATATTCATTAATTTTATTGAGTTATCTGTCGTTTAACATTTTGAGTTGAATAAAATTCGCCAGGTTCATTAACGAATCCGTAGATTCTACAAACTTCAATCAAAATTTGCAAGCCCCGCCCAACAGATCATGCGCCAATCAAATCTCTCTGTTTTGTTAACGACCGTTAGGCATAGGACTTCTTTACTTTCGTGGCTAGCCTGTCTTTCTTTGGTCTTACCGATGTAGCTTGCGAAATTGTGTCATTTCCTTCCATTGCAATGAATAAACAGGTGCTTCCAGACGTTTCCTTAGTGGAATTAGGTCAAAAAGTTGACGGTACGAGTATATATAGGTTACATTGGTGTAATGAACATGTTGATATGGACAGTCGCATTGATTTTACGGTAAATCGTTCGCGCCATAAGGGCAACAGAAAATAAAAGTCTTTCTTTCGATTTCGACAGCTTTTCTCAATTAAACCCACCTGGTCAGAGTGCATTTAGAATATATATATATATATATATATATATATATATATATATATATATATATATATATATATATATATATATATATATATATATATATATCACCCGACCTGGTGATCACAAGATCAAATGAAAACCTATTTGCCAACATAACGTGTAAGCCACCCTCTATTTGCCGCATTTGTAAAATGCTTAAATCAGACGAGCGCCATTTATTTATTTCTTTGCAGTAGAGGAAGATGAGAATTCCATATGTGTTAACATTTGCTATCAACATATCCGTGTGGTCGATTACTTTGTAAATACTTAAATTCAACATTTAGATATTCGATTACTTCATATATATTGTCCGCAAAACGAGGGGAATACTTTTATTAAATATGCCTGTCTTCGAAAACTATATCTTTTGCTACCAGTATCTTTCCAATACGTTTGCAGTTTTCAACCAAACATCATTAGCAAGTATGCATACGCGTATGAAACTCCACCTTACCAGATCGAAGTCATGAACAGATGAATGTCCATAGGCCTTTATCAAATCATTTGAAAATCTGAGTGTTATGAAAGAGCAATATATCAACGTGTGAGATATCCAGAAATGGGGTTTGTGAGACCTGGCGAATATTTTACGGACCATGTCAGTTTTACCCTCTTAACTGTGCAGGTAAACTTGTAATCTATACATAGAAGAATAACGATATCGCTCACGCAACTAAAGCTAGTACTATAAGTGAACATTTGTTACTATTCTTAAAGGGCGTCACCAATTTTAACGGACACACAGTAGTTTCTGTTTAAAACACGAAGATATTAATAAACTGAAACCCATGATTAACTGTCGGTTTATTCTTAAGCTTTATTGCCCAATATTTGTTTTATCGAAATACATTCGAACCACTGTGATTACCCAAGCAGTCTTTTTGTCTAAATATATTGCAAAAACTGATATTTTTAAAGTTAAGAAGTTACGTTCACTACTGTCATTCAATTTGCAGGAGGGGGTTTGAGTAAACTTTATAACGGCATTGGGCATATGCATACAAAAATGTCTAAGGACACCATTATACAAGAGTCCAAGTATCACATAGAGATAATTAGAAATGTAAGAATTCACTGGAGACGTGGACCACTCAGTTTCTACAACGTCGAAGACAATTACCCTTCAATGGTGACTCTGAGGCATTAAATGATGGATTCATGCCGAATTTTAAAAATCCTAAAAGTTAAGAACATTTTTATCTTTGACTTAAAAAGAATAATCTTCTTAAGTCTGTAATTGTTCTTAACTTTATGAACATTCTTATTTTCTTTATTATAAAGCCACCTAAGAAGAATTCATTCTTATCTTTGTACTGCAATCGTTCTTATCTTTAATAATGATTAGTATTACACTTATCTTCATATCTTCTTAAGTGTCACTTGTCAATTAGCCGGGCAATTTGTAATCAAACAGTTATCACATGCAGTTACCCCAAAACCTGATAATAGTCCAAAAGTGCACTCCATACCATGTTCAGATTTATCCTACTATTTTGAGTATTCTAGCGGATTTGGAAAATCTTTTGATTTGGAGAAATCATGTTCGTGTTATTTTTTGTTTTCTTAATAATAAGAATCTTTACAAACGTTAATTCTTATAATCTGGTACAATGTCCGTTGTGAATCGTCTACGAAAAATAAAAACGTATGTACGTAGTTGTTGTAGCTAAACGGTTAGAACATCTTGGTTGTTTTCTGTTAGTAGTTGTCAGCTTATTGAATTCGGACTGGATTATATTCAGCGAACACTGCTTTTGGTCCCGTGACTTGCTTATTTCTTTCATCAATTGCTGGTTTTTGAGAGGCAGGGTTCTGCATAGACAGTGTCTCTATTAAAATCATGTACGCATACAATGGCGTGTCATAACTTAAAGAAAATTACATTTAGAGAGTACAAAGTGAGATTTTTCGGTTCAGTGAATTCACTTTTATATAAAGACTCGCAGTGTAAGATCTTACACCAAACACACTCGTAAAGGACAGTGACTCATAAGGAAATATTTACAACAGAGTGGATGGACATATTGTGGAATGTAAATCATGTTCAAGTTTTGTGTTGTTTTCTCTTTTGATAAATCTTCGTGATTTCGAAACAAAATATGTTAATATAAAGTATCTATTTGGGGACTTCACAGTTTTTATTTATTTTCTCGTAAAGTTACTGTTACGATATCTATCTTATATGGAAACACTGTATGTATATTATCGCCGTAGCTGGAGTTATGAGATAGGGTTGATTTACCAATCACAGTTTGGAATAATTTCTTTCTCCAACTCTTAAAGAATAGAAGAAAAAATGGATTATTTTCGGAGTGTATTGTCCTTTCCTTTGCTGGTTTTATTTTTGGGTGCATTGCTGGTTTTTGAGAGTCATTGTTCTGTACACACATTGTCCCTATTTACGAGATTCAACGGCATTGTATTAGCTAGTGAATCGAATCACATGTTCATTGTCAGACTCGAACCCAGAAGATGACATCAGCATGCTGATACTAGACGGCGTGAGCCAGTTCGAATTAGTACCGGTGCCTGATGTAGCAGTTTATACTCAACAAATCAGCACGGATATCATTATTGAGAGTAACCGGACATTCACTTGTATCGCGGTTGGGGGAAATTTTACAGCTTCCAGAAGCCTGACGATATCACCATTACCGAATAAACAGACACATTGTACAACAGACTACACGGATGGTATCCTTGTTGGACAAACTGTGACTTTCACATGTTATAGTTCTATGTCAGTGGTAGGGTCCATTAGCTGGAGTTCAGATAGTAATACAACATTCGAGGAAGTAAAAAGTAATATAAGGAGCATGACCATGACTAACACGATAAATGTACAACCATCTGTAAGTCAAAATGGCAGTGTGTTTACATGTGAACGTGTTGGCGTAGCACCAGTTACCGACATAGACCGGTGTACCGTTGGTCCTATTAACGTTTATGAGAAGTTGATTATTTTCATTGATCCAATAATTACTACTAGTGATCCAGCAATATTGTATCTAGGACAAACACAAAATCATACATGCTCATCTTTACCAACTTCATCTGTGCAGTGGACCATTCCGAATAAACTGGACGATTCTGGCATTGAGTTCTCTGTGGTTGGATCAATGATAACAGTGCATGTTACAACTAATACTACATACATAGGTGATGTGCGTCTGAATTGTTCTGCTAACATCCTTGATCAAACAGCGGTAGCAAACATAACGTTAGCAATTAGCCCTCTGGAATTACCAATAACATCAGCCTCAAACACAGTTTCAAGTAAACCACCTGGTAATTCATATGTTGTTGTTTCGTTAGTCACTGTCATAGGGTTCATTTTATTTGCGTTGTCAATAATATTGGTTCTACTTTACCGGAAGCGTAGACATACCGAGTCAAATTCCAAATCTGTTACTAGTGTAACGTCTTCGGCGAATGTAGGCTACGATTATTGCGATATTGATACCGGTGGTGTAACTAGAACCGTTACTTCGAACACTGAAGCAACCACAATCTCTGAAAACAGCCCCAACTCGAAAGAACAATATTCTAGAGTAATCATAAACGAAAACGAGGAGGTAGCCTACGAAATTCCAGATGCTAAAATGGGAAACGAAAATCCAAGCAAGAGGACAATTATTGACGAAGAAGGGAATAAGTCAGAATATTATGAAAATCCAGAAAAGTTTAATTTTGAGACAAATGGGCAAAAAGAGAGTAAGCCTTGAAAGTATTAGAATTCAGCTGTAGTAAAGCACAATTAAGATGAATGAAATATTTAAAATTGTTCAATTAAACCGTTTTCGAGAACCTATAATTACCGGGCTACATTTATTGGGTCTTTCATGTAGCAGATAGGAATGGGTTTTCGATCTCATACCAGAACAGTAATATTTTTATTATATGAAACAATTACCATAATTAATTCAAATATGAATGGATGGATGGCTAAGTTCGTAGAACGCTTGTCAATTGTGTGAATGCCATCCTAGCCATAAATTTCGTTCCTTTTTTCCACGTTATAATCAGGAACAAATGTTTGCCATATGTACTTCGACGTAAACAAAATGTTGTTAGTAGTTGCAGTTTAACAGTATGTAGACTTGAACGAGATATTCCGTTGTCTAAAGTTGATAGCTTAACCAATAAGCTGATTTTTTTTGCATATTTCGTCCAAAACATGTTCTCATAGCATTTGTCCTCCATGGAAAGTTTTAAACTTAAGATTTTGAATATGGTTTTGCGGAATTTAGATAGGTATGAGTGCAAGTTTGTTCAAATAAGTACTTGCATCTTTGTGTAAGTTTAAAGGGGACTGGGGGTTCACTCCGACACACCCCTGTTATCATACATGATGTCTTTGATATATGGTTTTGAATTTTGTTGATGAATTCTTCGATGATATATATTTATTAGTCTTTAGTAAACATGACTTGTTAACTCTTCTAAGCCTGTGTAGGATAGTTTATTTTCATTCTCTTCAGTCTGATCAGGTTTGGTGTATTCTTTCGTCATATTTCTGTCTCTGTACATTGAAAAGGTTTCATCGTTAGAGTGCCGTGATAGTGCCCTGGCAGTTTTTCTATACATTACATTAAATAACGTACAAAAAGATTGTGTAAACAAATCGCTGATTTTTTTTTAACCTGTGACCAAAATGCGACCTTGTCTAATACGCCGAGTGTGTCCGCAAACATAATAGTTTACTCGATTTGAGTCAGACATACTGTCAACAAGCAAGTGACAAAATAAGCTTCACTGATTTCGTCGAAAACGGTTCTTGGTTTCATTGTACGAGGTATATTCTTGGCTATATGTGCAGTACAAACGTAACGATACCTTACACTTCCTTATCGTTGAACCACACATATAGTGAGAATCCTATACGCTAACGCTGATTTAGTGCGTTATCAATGCAACTGTTACAGTTAATGTGTCAGCATCGAACATGTATTATAAATCAGTAGACGAATGTATTATGTATAAGACGTTTGCGATATCGTTTCTTTCCTATCGGCAATATCTCATGAGCCTAACAAAGATTATAACATTATTCCATTAAGAGGGTTATCCTTCGTCGTTAACGTTATTAATTTCCCCTAAATGTGCCAAAGAGGTATAAACACAATGAACGTACAGTCTCTCTTTTCAAGTTCTTAATGGTTACATATTTCACATATTTCATTATGTAATTTATGAATATGCATGTGGAAGAATGTGTTATTGTGCAATAAGGACAGTAGCTTATACATAAGTCAATGGAATATGGAAGGCAATAGATACCAAAGACAAGACGTGGCAAACAAATCGCTAGCATGTCTGTGACACGGTTATCATATATGGACAATGACGTCCATTACACTCGGCAAACATTATACTGGTATTAGATGCGAAAACAGTGAAAATGTCGTAGGATATTGTTATTTTTTTTTCAAACCATCAATTGGATTTTTGATGACTTATATTGATATATACTTATATTGACTTATACTTATATTGATTTTGATATTTTTTCTCTCGAAATATTCAAAACGCACTCCTTCAAGCCGTTTGGAATATACTGCACAATCAAACTCAATTGGCAGATCAACGAAAAATACAATACTTTTTTTTTTACAGGTGTTGTAAGCCTTAAAACTGTTATACATTTTTATACCTCAACTTACTACTTAGAGAGACAACTTTACAATATATATAATCCTGTATCTCGCATTTGCTTTTATGCTCAGTCGGCTGATCCTAGATGATGGGGCAGGGGCGGGCATATAGTAACGTCCTCATTTGGCTAAGGCAATCGTGAACTTCCTCCTGCTTTTGAACAAGCACTGCAATGTCATTGCTATCATAGGTAACGAATTGAATGCATTTGAATATTCGGGTCGGTGAATTTACATAACGTAGGCCTATATACTGTAAATGTTCGAAATAATGATGTCAACGCTATACGTGCCTACATGTTTGTTTTAGAGGGAGCTGAATTCGAGACCAGTGTATACACTTGGATACACCTGCACATACTTTACGCTCAGTCTAAGGACTTCAGTTAATAACTGAATTATTGAACTAGCCTTATATCAACTCTATGTGAGAGTGAAGAACTTAAATAAGCAAAATAACATAAAATGAAATAAATTGCAAATATCTGTCAATACAACTGCAAGTGCATATACAAGTGAAGAATTTATTTGAAAACAGCTGCTGTCAATCAATTGTTGAAAACTTGAAGAACCTCACTTTAAATAGTTGCAACATTATGTGCAAAGTTAAGTCAAGAACTTTATTGTAAAAGAATTCGATCAACTGTAAATACATGAAGTTAAGAAGTTAGCTTTGAAATCTTGAAGTGAAAATGTGCTTTTTCTAAATAGCGACTTATGCCAACTCAAAACTTAAATAGCTGTTGACCCAACTTTATACGGTAGGAAAGAACGTTATTGTAAATAGCTGTCAATCAACTATGATAGGAAACGACGAACTTTATTTTATGTTTGTAAATACTTGTCGACCAACTGAATAATTAAGAGAATAACGTATAATAGCTGATTTTCCTCATATTCTGGTTTATCTTTTCACGGAATAAACATCTTACTTGAAATATGTTGTTCATCATAGGAGTTCCATATGAAGGATTCTCGTGAGTTCCAACGTTAAGCGTTCATAGGTTAGCCTTAATGTGGCACTTACTGTGTTTTTTAAATACAATAACAACTTTAATTGAAGTTTGAAGCATATGCGATTACATTCATACAACAAACAGACTGTATAATTTCCCTCCAAGCTTGTATCAGATGATGAAAGCTATACAAAAGAAACTAACGACATTAAATGTATAGAAGTAAATGTTAGAAGTATATGTTACAAGTATATTTTAGATGTATATGTTAGAAGTATATGTTACAAGGATATGTTTAATGTATATATGTTAGATGTATATATGTTAGATATATATATATGTTGGCAGTATATGTTGGAAGTATATGTTAGAAGATTACGTTAGAAGTATAAGTTAGCATATGTAGCTGTTGATTTTATTTTATGTCTGGTGAACAGGGTAGTCATGTGACACACTTAACCTCAGATAATGTTTATTCGGTGTTTTGTTTTTGTTTTATTGAGTGGCGTTTTTGTCACCTTTTGAGTACTAATAAAACATACTTTGTTTGTAGTATAAGTATGCATCGTCTCATTGAATATTTCTTACTGTCATGTCTTAGATGGAGAGCAAGGCATTCTCATAATATGTCACATTTTTAAATATATATACTGTCCATAGTTTGAATATACTTATCATATGTTCACATGTCCATTTCATTCTCCTCAGTCAGAGAATGTTCGTTGTATCAAGAAGGATTTAAAATTTGATTTCCCAGCTTCTAACGACGTTTCTCTTCCTTAATTCGTTAGATATTTTCAAGAAACGGTTATACGTCTATATCTTTCTACATGTCCTATATACAGTATTTATTCATCAGTACCTTCTAACGGTGTGTTTATAGTAGGTTGGATTTCTAGTAAGTTGTACTGCGATTGAGTTGTGTAGGCCATGATCCTCCAAGATGCATCTTTTTAGAAAGTTGTTTTCTAAAATATGTTGGCATTGGCATTGGCTTACGGATGGGATGTTGGCAATTGAAATATTTTCCTATTCGACAGGCTTTTGTTTGTATACCGCATTTAGTTTGGCTAATTGTTATTCAAAGATGTTGGCGATGGCAGGTGCCGCATACTCCACAACAGGCAGGGCAATATGTGCAAGTGCAAGAGTAACTGTCTGTTGAACATGTTTATGCACATTCCGTGTACCGAGTATATATACTTGTACATATATAAACCCAAGAGTACGTACTTCGGCAGAACAGCTGGCTACACGAGAGAGGGAACTAACCAACGGGAAGACATGTATGCTGCGTAGACATATAACGTGCACAGGCCTTTTTAGGGCTAAGACGAAAGTCGCCTATAGTGGTATTACAAAATCTATACAGTAATATCATATAATCCCTTGATGAATTTTGCGTTTTTTCCCTCTTATTTTGCAAGATTTATACCGTTTAGTTGTAAGTGACAACACGACCTACAAAGTTTAAGGAGACTGCTATGACGGGATGTTCTAAACAAACTGTTAACTGGTCAAATTAAACGAACACTTGCAAAAAGATAACTCTTAATTAGAAATTTGCTACAACCAAAACTGGAGCAAAGAAATTTCCAAGTTACCTCTATCTATACGCACCCAGACTCGTCGAGATCGAATACCTGCGTCTGCAATTTCATTGATCTAAACGGGGTAAATTTAAACATGTAAGATTCAACATGTAAGCTAATGCTTTATGATCATGCGTGAGAAACCATTAGTTAATGTTTTCCAGGAAAGCATTAATAAATGTCTGCAACATTAAATATATTCCAGACTATTACATAAACGAGGACACTATGTCAGAGAAGTTCTAAAAACGAATGGTAAAAATGAATGAAATTTAATGCCCTTGAGGTCTGGAAGGAACTCAAAGCACGTGATGCGTGCACGTGCTTCACGCTTTATAATTATAGATCGCTTTGACCCTATTATAGCTGAACTCTGACCAATGCACGTTTCTTCAGGCGGAACTATACACAGCAACAATGCCACCGACGGCGTTGGCAAGCCCAAAGTAACCACCAATTGAATGTTTGCAGATTAAACAACCATTCTATTATAATCTTCTTATAGCAAACGAAATGATAGTTTTCTGAGAAGATTATAGAATCATTTAAAGGAATAACACACGTTAACCGTAGAGCGGTAAACGCATAAACATGGTAGCCTATTTGCAAAGCAGTAGTCTCATAGAACACAAATGATGCTGTTGTAAAATGACATTACTTTAACGACACAGTATGGACTCATCTTTCACAATGATTATATATGGTGTTACATATGGTGTTCCATGGAAGTCAACAAAGGTGGTCATTATAACGGTCATACACAGATTTGCTTTTACTTCCTGTAAACTATATATAACTACATCTGAACGTTACGAGTCAGTGAATTGAGTACTTTGGGAGTGCAAATATTGGTACGCTTGTATAACTGTAGGTAACAAACCTATATGGCACACGGAAATGCGCTTGTGTAAGTGTCCTCAACTACATGCTTTTGTAAACTTAACGATTGATACTCTATCAGCAATACTAACATAAATTCAGTTTTATTGCATCTCTTTGGTTGGAACGTAAATCAAGTATTCAGTACAAGAGATCCAGTTTTGAATCAAGCCAGTTCGTGAATTTGTGTTAGAGACAACTCTCTAGAAGGTAAAGGTTTGTTTCTTATTTGCTGATATTGTGTTCTACAGTTTTGTTTTTGTCTTATGGTATACTTATTATTGAGGAAACATTCGAGCATCGAACCACACTTCCATAATACCAATTTGACATCCAAATCAAAAACATCACCACGTACCACGGATATTATATACAGAAATTACATAGTGAAACTAGTTTATGCAACAGCAGAGTAGCTCATAACAGATCCAAAAGTTTAAAGGCTCTCGTCAACTCATTTCGCCTCTTCACTGTTAATGTAACAGTAATGTTAAATCGAAATGTGTGTTATCCTCCAAGAACTATCTATATACTTTACACTTAATCTAATGGCTTACACAACGACACTGAGCTGAATTGTTTACTGTTTCAATTTCTAACAAAAAGTTACCATTTCTGGAAAATGAGTTCCTTTTCGTTTTATGTTGGTTTACAATCTCAACGTGCTATTGACCTCTGACATGCAATGTTCTGGTCACACAATAGCTATAGTTGATAGATGCACTACATTATATAATTTATTATACATCGCCATCAATTTGAGAAATCCACTTCATGATACGTCACTGCAATTATTATTTTGTTTCTTTCAGCTATGTGCAGCCACTTAAGTTCATTGTTGCAGGTGTGAATAATACCTCGAGAATATCCGTATTTAACGTTCACTGGAAAGGTTTTTTCCCGCATGTATATTATTCGTTCATTCAACTCTACTTAAATTGCGAGAATGAATTTTATTGGAGGATCAATGGTTTTCTATGTACTGCTGCTTTTTTAGAATCCGTGTTCTGGTCACACAGTATCTCTTTTTACAAGATTGGACGATATTATATCAGTTGGAGAATCGGGTTCGCTACGATGTACAGTGTCAAATACGAATCCAAAGGAGGATAACATCAATATGGTGATATTAGATGAAATGGTCAAAAATATACCAATCAGTACTTACCAATCGTGTTCCTGTTATTTACATGGAACAAGCCGAACATTTGATCATTAGTCTTAACCGTCTGCACCGTAACTTCCTAAAGTCTCACAGTTACCCCAAACCTGACAATAGTCCTACAGTGCACTCCATACAAGATTCAGGTATATACTACTGTTTTGAGTTTTCTAGCGGAATTGGGAAAATCTGTTTGATTTAGAGAAATCGTGTTCGTGTTATTTTTTGTTTTTGTAATACTAAATATCTATCTGAGAACTGTACAGCCGCAAATTTCATATAAATTGGTAAACATGACCGTTGTGAATCATCTTCGAAAACAAAACCGTATGCATGTTGTTGTAGCTATACGGTTATGAACTCTTGCTTGTTTCTGTTTGTAGCAGTTCACGTATTGAAGCCAAAATGGTTTATCTTCGGTGGATATTGCTTTTCGTTCCGTTACTTGCTTTTTTCTTTCATATATTGCTGGTATTTGAAAGTCAGTGTTCTGCGCAGACAGTGTCTCTGTTTACGAGATTAAACGACATTGTATTAGCTGGAGAATCGATATCACTCAGATGTTCAGTGTCAGACACGAAACCAGAAGATGACATCATCATGGAGATAACGAATCAAACGGGACAACAGATTACATCAGGTTCAGCGGGACTGGACGATGCTACAGTTTACACCGAACTAACTACTCCATTTGAAATTAGTACAAACCAGACATTCTTTTGCAGCGTTACTTGGGTAGACTTTACTGCTTCCACAAACCTGACGATTTCACCATTACCAATTGAACAGACATATTGTACTTCAAACTACACGGATGGTATCATTGTTGGCCAAACTGTGACTTTAACATGTTATAGTTCTACGTCAGGGGTAGGTTTCATCAGCTGGAGTTCAGATAGTGATATAACATTCGATGAAACGATAGGCCTTGTAAGGACGATGACACAATATAACAGGATAAATGTAAAACCATCTGTTAGTAGAAACGGCAGTGTGTTTACATGTGAATGTGATGGCGTAGCACCAGTAACCGACATAGACCGGTGTACCGTTGGTCCTATTTATGTTTATGAGAAGTTGGATATTTTCATTGATCCAATAACTACTACAACTGATCCAGCTATATTGTATCCAGGACAAGCAAACAATTATACATGCTCATCTTTACCAACTTCATCTGTGCAGTGGTCCATTCCGAAGAAACTGGACGATTCTGGTATTGAGTTCTCTGTGGTAGGATCAATGATAACAGTGCGTGCTACAACTAATACTACATTCATAGGTGATGTCCGTCTGGTTTGTTCAGGTCAAATCCTTGACCAAACAGCTGCAGCAAACATAACGTTAGCAATTATTCCTCTGGAATTACCAACAACACCAGCCTCAAACACAGTTTCAAGTAAACCACCTGGTAATCAATTTCCTGTTGTTTCGTTAATCCCTGTCATAGGGTTTCTCTTATTTGCGTTGTCAATAATATTGGTTCTACTTTACCGGAAACGTAGACATACCGATTCTGAGTTAAATTCCAAATCTATTGCTAATGTAACCTCTTCGGTGAATGTAGCATACGATTATTGCGATATTAACACCGATAGTGTAGCTAGAACCGTTACTTCTAGAGTAATCATATATGAAAACGTGACGGTAGCCTACGAAATTCCAGATGCACGAAGCACGAGGACAATTATTGACGAAGAAGAGAATGAGTCAGTATATTATAACAATCTACAAAAGTTTAATTTTGGGACATATGGGCAAAAAAGGGAGTAATCCGGGAAACTTTGAGAATTCAGCTGTGGTAAAAGCACAAACTACGATGAATGCAATTTAAAATCAATTTCTTATGTAGCAGGTAGGAAAATGTGTTTGGTCTCATACCAGAACAATTATATTTGTTTATATGAAACAATTATCATAATTAATTCATATATTGCTGGATAGCTACGTTGGTAGAGCGCTGTACTAGTAACCAATAGGTCAATCTCGTTCTATCTCGATTCTCGTTCTAGCCATAAATTTCGTTGCTCTTTTCTACGTTATAATTTAATCAGAAATAACTGTTTACCAAATGTAACCCGACGTAAAAAAACTTTTTTTTTTAAGCAGGTGCAGTTTAGCAGTACGTAGACTTGGAAGAGATATTCCATTGTTTTACGTTAATAGCTTAACAAATAAGATGAAACTTTTCTGCATCTTTTGGCCAAAATATGTTCTTATAGGATTTGTCCTCTATGAAAAGCTTTAATTTTAATATGTCGAATAGGGTGATGAATTACTTTAAGTGTATTTATGATATATATTTATCAGTCTTTAGTAAACAGGACTAATTAAATGTTCTCAGCCTGTATAAGAAAGTTTATTTTCATTCTCTTCAGTCGGATCAGGTTTCATCGTTTGACTGGCATATCCAGTGCCCTGGCAGTATTTCTATACATTAAATTCTTTATCGTACAAAAAGAACGTGATATTTTTCGTTCTTCTTTTAAGAATTCCTTTTCTTAGCTGTGGAAAAGCAGTAATATTCCTACTGTTTCCATTTTGATAGTTTTGCAAAAACGTATCTATAAAAAACTTGAACCTTGCAGAATCGGTCTAAACAAATTCAGAGAATCCTGCGACGCTCAGAATTTGAAGTTGGTCATTATGGTAACGCTCAATATTGTACACCATTGATAATTTGTGCGAAAATGGTACTGAAATTTTCGTCCAACCTTATACCATTGGTGACGATGTAACTAAACTCGGTGGTTTTAATGTGCATTTGTCACCAAAAGGTGGCACCATAACATGATTGGACATGCACGTTTCCAAAGGCCGAGGAGGTGGTAGGGTTGGGGGGGGGGGGTGTTGTAAAGTGTCTTTATGCTCGTGTGTGGCCTTGTGTATATGTGTGAGCAACGATATGTCCCAAACAGCTCAGTGCTCATTAGTACGGCGGATGTTCTTGATGCGCATTGTGCGTGAGCCTCACCATGGGATATAGGCCGTGAATTAGGATTAATAGGGTCAAGGGTAAGAGGTAGAAAAACAACAAAACAATGACTAATACGCTTGTACCAAAATGAAGAATTGTGAAACAACTTCAAACTCACGTTGGATATTAGACACCCGGTTAATGGGACACTTGTTAATATTGGTCAAAAAGGTCATATGAATGGAATAGACTGTCGTCATTTGTGGTGATGTTTAGTTTTCCATTCAAACCAAGTCATAGGAAGGTAATAAATTCCAACGTAAACAAATCGCTGATTATTTTGAACATGTGACCAAATGGGCGACTTTGTCTAAATCGCCTGAGTGTATCCGCAATTATACTAGTTTATTCGATTTGAGTGAGACATGCTGTCAACAAGGAAGTGACAGAAAATTTAAGCTTCATTGATTTTCGTCGAAAACGGTTGTTGGTTTTACTAATCTTGGCAGGCTATATGTGCAATACAAACGTAACGATACCTTACACTTCCTTATCGTTGAACCATACATATAGTAAGAATCCTATACGCTACCGCTTTGGTACGTTATCAACGCAACTGTTATAGATAATTTGTCAACATGGAACATGTATCATTCATCAGAACACGAAATATGAGAAGTTTGAGATATCGTTTCTTTCCTATCGGTAAAATCTGATGAGCCTTACAAAGATTATCATTCGATTGAGAGGGGAATTCTTCGTCGTTAACGTTATTAATTTCCCCTAAAATTTGCCAAAGAGGCATAAACATAAGGAACGTAAAGTCTCTTTTTTTCAAGTTCTTAATGGTAACATATTTCACAGATTTTCTTCTGTAATTTATGAATATGCATGTGAAAGAATGTGTCATACATAAGTCAATGGAACATGGAAGGCAATAGATACCTCAGAAAAGACGTGCAAACAAACCGCTAGCATGTCTGTGGCACGGTTATTATTAATGGACAATGACATCCACTACACTTGGTAAACACTATACTAGTATTAGATGTGGCAAACAGTGAAAACGTCGATAGATATTGTTATTTCTATTTCAAAACATCAGTTGGATTATTGCCGACTGATTTTTTTCTCTCGAAATAACCAAACCTTACTCCTTCAAGCCTTTTGGAATATACTGCCCAATCAAACTCAATTGGCAGACCAAAAAAAAGTACTTTGTTTGTATAGGTATTGTAAGCCTACATACTTTGGTACATTTTGGTACCTCAACTTACTACTTAGAGAGACAGTTTTACAATATATATTAGCCTGTATCTCGCATTTGTTTTTATGCTCAGTCGGTTGATCCTAGATGATGGGGCAGGGCGGGCATATAGTAACGTCCTCATTTGGCTAAGGCAATCGTGAACTTCCTCCTGCTTTTGTACAGGCATTGCAATGTCATTGTTATCAGTAGGTTACGAATTGCAGGCATTGGATATTCGGGTCAGTGAATTTACATAACGTAGACCTATACGTGGTGCAGAATGCATCAATGCCATATTAGTGATAAATATGTTTGCACTTCCTTCATAGGATTTGACTACCTAGTCCCGATAACAACTGGTAGTTTGTTCGTTGTATTGGTGCAATAAGCTCACATGATCATGTTGTATTATATAATTAGTATTAGACAGTTACAAGCACCAATAATACTTTCAAAAGCATCCGTATTTGACTGAAACTCTTTGACTTAAGTGGAGGAGTAAGAGGAGGAATGTATTACCCTTCAGTGCTTGCAAATTGACATATGTAGCATCCAGTATGTACTGAATGAAACCGAAAAGTGATATATACTGTAAATGTTCGAAATAATGATGTCAACTCTATACGTGCCTACATGTTTGTTTTAGAGGGAGCTGGATTCGAGACCAGTGTATACACCTGCATATACATTACGCTCAGTCTACAGACTTCAGTTAATAACTGAATTATTCAACTACCTTATATCAACTGTATATGGGAGTGACGAACTTAAATAAATAATATAAATAATATAAAATAAATTGCAAACAGCTGTCAATACAACTGCAGTGCATATACAAGCGAATAATTTATTTGAAAGCGGCTGTTGTCAATCAATTGTTGAAAACTTCAAGAACCTCATCACTTTAAATAGTTGCAACATTATGTGCAAAGTTTAGTCAAAAACTGTATTGTAAAAGGAATCGATCAACTGTAAATACATGAAATTAAGAAGTTAATTTGAAATATTGAAGTGAAAATGACCTTTTTCTATATGTCAACTGCCCATCACCTCTGTATGTAGAGCTTAATTTTAAATAGGTTGCCAAATCAAAACTTAAATAGCTGTTGACCAACTTTATACGGAAGAAAAGAACTTTATTGTAAATAGCTGTAGATCAACTTTTTTGTTTGTTTCTTAATAGTTGTCGACCAACCGTATAATTAAGAGAATAACGTACAATAGCTGATTTTCTTCATATTCAGGTTTTACTTTTCACGGAATAAACCGAACATCTTACTTGAAATATGTTGTTCGTCATAGGAGTTCCATATGAAGGATTTTCGTGAGATCCAACGTTAAGCGTTCATAGGAAAGCCTTATAGGTGCACTTACTGTGTTTATTAATACAATAAAAACTTGAATTGAAGTTTAAAGTAAATGTGATGACATTAATAAACAAACAGACTGGGTAATTTCTCTCCAAGCTTGTATCAGATGATGAAAGCTATACAAAAGAAACAAACGGCCTTAATTGTATAGATCTATATGTTAGAAGTATATGATAGAAGTATATGTTAGAAGTATATGTTAGAAGTATATGTTATTATACAAATAATGAATGGTTATGAGAGCAATAGTGCAAATATTTCATGAGTTGAAAGATGGAATGTTCCATTCAACGAGGCGCAGCCGTGTTGAATGGAACAAATTACATCTTTCAACGAATGAAGTATTTGCACTTTTGCACGAATAAAAACCATTCATTATTTGTTTTATACAACACCTTCAAAATTGGATATTTCCATTGCTCTCATAGAGCGGATTTTTGTTAGAGTAACACTACCATCGGTGTGTGTAACTCATGTTGTATTAAGATGGGTAAAATGCACTCATGCAACAGATTGTTTTGAACAGACAGGTTTCTCTGCTCTCTTACCATTCAAAAAAAGTGCTACCAAAAAAGTATAACCCATGGTTCTATTTTATATAATAGAATATAGCGGATTTTGCATGCAATCAACGAGCAATTGGCCAATCAAATGACCAGAATACAATTAGGTGTTGTATAAAAGTATATGTTTGATGTAAATATGTTAGATGTATATATGTTAGATTTATAAATGTAAGAAGTATATGTTAGAAGTATATGTTAGAAGTATAATCAAGCATATTTAGCTGTTGATTTTGTTTCATGTTTGGTGAACAGGGTAGTCAGATGACACATTCAACTCAGATAATGTTTTATGCGGTGTTTTGTTTTTGTTTTATTGAGTAGCGTTTTTGTTCCCTTTTGAGAACTAATAAAGCATACGTTGTTGGTAGTAGAAGTATGCATCGACTCATTGAATATTTATTATTGTCATGTCTTAGATGGAGAGAAAGGCGTTCTCTAAACATGTAACATTTTTAAATATATATATAACGTCCATAGTTTGAATGTATTTATCATAAGATCACATGTCCATGTCTTTCTCCTCGGTCAGAGCATGTTCGTTGTAACAAGAAGGATTTAACATTTGATTTCCCAGCTTCTAAAGACGTTTCTCTTCCTTAATTCGTTAGATATTTTCAAGAAACGATTATGCGTCAATATATTTCTACATGTCCTATATATTTATTCATCATTACCTTCTAACGGTGTGTTTTATAGAAGGTTGGATTTCTAGTAAGTTTTACTGCGATTGAGTTGTGTATAGGCGTTGATCCTCCTAAGTTGCATCTATTTATGGAGTTCTTAGATGTTGAGGCATTGGCTTACGGACGGGATGTTGGCAATTGAAATAATTTCCTATTCGACAGGCTTTTGTTTGTATAATGCATCAAGTTTGGCAAATTTTTATTCAAAGCGTATATGCACATTGCGTGTACCGAGTATATTAACTTGTACATATATCAATCTAACAGCACGTACTTTGGCAGAATAGTTGGCTACATGAGAGAGAGAACAAACCAATGTGAAGACAACATGCATGCTGCGTAGACCTATAACGTTTAAAAGCCTTTCTAGGGCTAAGACGAGAGTCGCCTATAGTGGTATTATAAAGTCTATACAGTAATATCATATCATCCCTTGATGAATTTTTGCGTTTTTTCCTTTTATTTTGCGAGATTTATGCCGTTTATTTGTAAGTGGCAACACGACCTGGAAGGTTAAGGGGACTCCTATGACGGGATGTTCTTTTAATTGGTCAAATTGAAAGAACACTAGCAAGAAATAACTCTTAACTAGAAATTTGCCACAACCAAAACTGGAGCAAAGAAATTTCCAACTTACCTCCAAGCACCCAGGCTCGTCGAGATCGAATACTCGCGTCTGTAATCTAATTGTTTTAAACAGAGTAAAATTAAGGACATGTAAGATACAATATCTTAGCTAATTCTTTATGATCATGCGTGAGAAACCGTAGTAAATATCTTCCAGGAAAGCATTAAAATATGTCTGCAACATTAAATATATTCCAGACTATTACATAAACGAGGACACTATGTCAGAGAAGTTCTAAAAACGAATGGTAAAAATGAATGAAATTTAATGCCCTTGAGGTCTGGAAGGAACTCAAAGCACGTGATGCGTTCACGTGCTTCACGCTTTATAATTATAGATCGCTCTGACCCTATTATAGCTGAACTCTGACCAATGCACGTTTCTTCAGGCGGAACTATACACAACACAATAATGCCATCGACGACGTTGGCAAGCCCAAAGTAACCACCAATTGAATATTTTGCAGATTAAACAACCATTCTATTATAATCTTCTTAAAGCAAAGGAAATGATAGTCTTCTGAGAAGATTATAGAATCATTTAAAGGAATAAACGTAGAGCGGTAAACGCATAAACATGGTAGCCTATTTGCAAAGCAGTAGTCTCATAGAACACATATGATGCTGTTGTAAAATGGCATTAAGATGACATCAATGAAAGGCATCAACTAAATAGGTTGACAAAAGTCAAAAGTACCATCGTATGGTAATGTACGAGCCGTTTGAAAGGCATGTAGCACGAATTAGTATATGATGATCTCTGGGTGTTAAATTATAATACAACAGCAACATATATGTTTGCATCAGTTAGGTGACACACTAGCCTACTTTAACGACACAGTATGGACTCATCTTTCACAATGATCATATATGGTGTTACATATGATGTTCTATGGAAGTCAACAAAGGTGGTCATTATAACGGTCATACACAGATTTGCTTTTACTTCCTGTAAACTATATATAACTACATCTGAACGTTACGAGTCAGTGAATTGAGTACTTTGGGAGTGCAAATATTGGTACGCTTGTATAACTGTAGGTAACAAACCTATATGGCAGACGGAAATGCGCTTGTGTAAGTGTCCTCAACTACATGCCTTTGTAAACTTAACGATTGATACTCTGTCAGCAATACTAACATAAATTCAGTTTTATTGCATCTCTTTCGTTGGAACGTAAATCAAGTATTCAGTACAAGAGATCCAGTTTTGAATCAAGCCAGTTCGTGAATTTGTGTTAGAGACAACTCTCTAGAAGGTAAAGGTTTGTTTCTAATTTGCTGATATTGTGTTCTACAGTTTTGTTTTTGTCTGATGGTATACTTATTATAGAGGAAACATTCGAGCATCGAACCACACTTCCATAATACCAATTGGACATCCAAATCAAAAACATCACCACGTACCACGGATATTATATACAGAAATTACATAGTGAAACTAGTTCATGCAACAGCAGAGTAGCTCATAACAGATCCAAAAGTTTAAAGGCTCTCGTCAACTCATTTCGCCTCTTCACTGTTAATGTAACAGTAATGTTAAATCGAAATGTGTGTTATCCTCCCAGGACTATCTATATACTTTACACTTAATCTAATGGCTTACACAACGACACTGAGCTGAATTGTTTACTGTTTCAAATCTAACAAAAAGTTACCATTTCTGGAAAATGAGTTCCTTTTCGTTTTATGTTGGTTACAATCTCAACGTGCTATTGACCTCTGACATGCAATGTTCTGGTCACACAATAGCTATAGTTGATAGATGCACTACATTATATAATTTATTATACATCGCCATCAATTTGAGAAATCCACTTCATGATACGTCACTGCAATTATTATTTTGTTTCTTTCAGCAATGTGCAGCTACTTAAGTTCATTGTTGCAGGTGTGAATACTTCCTCAAGAATATCCGTATTTAACGGTCACTGGGAAGGTTTTCCGCATGTATAATATTCGTTTATTCAACTCTACCTAAATTGCAAGAATGAATTTTATTGGAGGATCAATGGTTTTCTATGAACTGCTGCTCTTTTAGAATCAGTGTTCTGGACACACAGTATCTCTGTTTACAATATTGGACGATATTATATCAGTTGGAGAATCGGTTTCGCTACGATGTACAGTGTCAAATACGAATCCAAAGGAGGATAACATCAATATGGTGATATTAGATGAAATGGTCAAAAATATACCATTCAGTACTTACCCACCCTGTTCCTGTTATTTACATGGAACAAGCCGAACATTTGATCATTAGTCTTAACCGTATGCACCGTAACTTCTTAAAGCTTCACAAAGTTACCTCAAACCTGACAATAGTCGTGTAGTGCACTCCATACCATATTCAGGTATATACTACTGTTTTCTAGCGGAAGTGGGAAAATCTTTTTGATTTAGAGAAATCGTATTCGTGTTATTTTTTGTTTTTGTAATACTAAATATCTATCTGAGAACTGTACAGCCGCAAATTTCATATAAATTGGTAAACATGACCGTTGTGAATCATCTTCGAAAACAAAACCGTATGCATGTTGTTGTTGTAGCTATACGGTTAGGACCTCTTGCTTGTTTCTGTTTGTAGCAGTTCACGTATTGAAGCCAAAATGGTTTATCTTCGTTGGGTATTGCTTTTCGTTCCGTTACTTGCTTATTTCTTTCATCTATTGCTTGTTTTTGAGAGTCAGTGTTCTGCGCAGACAGTGTCTCTGTTTACAAACTTCAACGATATTGTATTAGCTGGAGAATTTATATCACTGCAATGTTCAGTGTCAGACTCGAAACCAGAAGATGACATCACCATGGTGATAACAGATGAAACGGGACAAGAGTTAACGTCAGGTTCAGCGGGACTGGACGATGCTACAGTTTACACCGAACAAACTGCTCCATATAATATTAGTACTAACCAGACATTCTTTTGCGACGTAATTTGGGTAGACTTTACTGCTTCTACAAACCTGTCCATATCAACACTACCAATTGATCAGACATATTGTACTACAAATTACACGTATGGTATCATTGTTGGACAAACTGTGACTTTAACATGTTATAAGTCTACGTCAGTTTTAGCTTCCATTAGCTGGAGTTCAGATAGTGATATGATATTCGATGAAACGACAGGTTTTGTAAGGACAATGACACGGTATAACAGGATAAATGTACAACCATCTTTAAGTCAAAATGGCACTGTGTTTACATGTGAACGTGATGGCGTAGCACCAGTAGCACCCGATAAAGACCGGTGTTCTGTCGGTCCTATTAATGTTTACGAGGAACTGATTATTTTCATTGATCCAATAATTACTACAACTGATCCAGCTGTACTGTATCCAGGACAAGCAAAAATTTATACATGCTCATCTTTACCAACTTCATCTGTGCAGTGGTCCATTCCGAAGAAATTGGAGGATTCTGGTATTGAGTTGTCTGTGGTAGGATCAATGATAACAGTGCGTGTTACAACTAATACAACATTCATAGGTGATGTGCGTCTGAATTGTTCTGCTAACATCCTTGATCACACAACTGTAGCAAGCATCACGTTAGCAATTAGCCCTCTGGAATTACCAACAACACCAGCCTCAAACACAGTTTCAAGTAAACCACCTGGTAATCAATTTCCTGTTGTTTCGTTAATCCCTGTCATAGGGTTTCTCTTATTTGCGTTGTCAATAATATTGGTTCTACTTTACCGGAAACGTAGACATACCGATTCTGAGTTAAATTCCAAATCTATTGCTAATGTAACCTCTTCGGTGAATGTAGCATACGATTATTGCGATATTAACACCGATAGTGTAGCTAGAACCGTTACTTCTAGAGTAATCATATATGAAAACGTGACGGTAGCCTACGAAATTCCAGATGCACGAAGCACGAGGACAATTATTGACGAAGAAGAGAATGAGTCAGTATATTATAACAATCTACAAAAGTTTAATTTTGGGACATATGGGCAAAAAAGGGAGTAATCCGGGAAACTTTGAGAATTCAGCTGTGGTAAAAGCACAAACTACGATGAATGCAATTTAAAATCAATTTCTTATGTAGCAGGTAGGAAAATGTGTTTGGTCTCATACCAGAACAATTATATTTGTTTATATGAAACAATTATCATAATTAATTCATATATTGCTGGATAGCTACGTTGGTAGAGCGCTGTACTAGTAACCAATAGGTCAATCTCGTTCTATCTCGATTCTCGTTCTAGCCATAAATTTCGTTGCTCTTTTCTACGTTATAATTTAATCAGAAATAACTGTTTACCAAATGTAACCCGACGTAAAAAAACTTTTTTTTTTAAGCAGGTGCAGTTTAGCAGTACGTAGACTTGGAAGAGATATTCCATTGTTTTACGTTAATAGCTTAACAAATAAGATGAAACTTTTCTGCATCTTTTGGCCAAAATATGTTCTTATAGGATTTGTCCTGTATGAAAAGCTTTAATTTTAATATGTCGAATAGGGTGATGAATTACTTTAAGTGTATTTATGATATATATTTATTAGTCTTTAGTAAACAGGACTAATTAAATGTTCTCAGCCTGTATAAGAAAGTTTATTTTCATTCTCTTCAGTCGGATCAGGTTTCATCGTTTGACTGGCATATCCAGTGCCCTGGCAGTATTTCTATACATTAAATTCTTTATCGTACAAAAAGAAAGTGATATCTTTTGTTCTTCTTTTAAGAATTCATTTTCTTAGCTGTGGAAAAGCAGCAATATTTCCTACTGTTTCAATTTTGATAGTTTTGCAAAAACGTATCTATAAAAAACTTGAACCTTGCAGAATCGGTCTAAACAAATTCAGAGAATCCTGCGACGCTCAGAATTTGAAGCTGGTCATTATGGTAACGCTCACTATTGTACACCATTGATAATTTGTGCGAAAATGGTACTGAAATTGTCGTCCAACCTTATACCATTGGTGATGATGCAACTAAACTCGTAGGTTGAATGTGCATTTGTCACCAAAAGGTGGCACCATAACATGATTGGACATGCACGTTTCCAAAGGCCGAGGAGGTGGTAGGGTTGGGGGGGGGGGTGTAAAGTGTTTTGTGCTCGTGTGTGGCCTTGTGTATATGTGTGAGCAACGTCCGAAACAGCTCAGTGCTCATTAGTACGGCGGATGTTCTTGATGCGCATTGTGCGTGAGCCTCACCATGGGATATAGGCCGTGAATTAGGATTTATAGGGTCAAGGGTAAGAGGTAGAAAAACAACAAAACAATGACTAATACGCTTGTACCAAAATGAAGAATTGTGAAACAATACCAAACTCACGTTGGATATTAGACACCCGGTTCATGGGACACTTGTTAATATTGGTCAAAAAGGTCATATGAATGGAATAGACTGTCGTCGTGTGTGGTGATGTTTAGTTTTCCATTCAAACCAAGTCATAGGAAGGTTATACATTCAAACGTAAAAAATCGCTGATTATTTTTAACCTGTGACTAATCTTTGTCTAATACGCCTGAGTGTATCCGCAAATAAAATAGTTTACTCGATTTGAATGAGGCATGCTGTCAACAAGGAAGTGACAGAAAACGAAGTTAAGCTTAATTGATTTTCGTCGAAAACGGTTGTTGGTTTCATTGTACAGGGTATATTCTTGGTTATATGTGCAGTACAAACGTAACGATACCTTACACTTCCTTATCGTTGAACCATACACATAGTGAGAATCCTATACGCTAGCGCTAAATTGGTACGTTATAAATGCAACGGTTACCGTTATTATGTCAACATGGAACATGTATCATCAATCAGTAGACGACATTATGATGAGTTGGGGATATCGTTTCTTTCCTATCGGTAAAATCTGATGAGCCTTACAAAGATTATAACATTATTCGATTAAGAGGAGAATTCTTTTCCATTAACGTCATTAATATTCCCTAACACGTGCCAAAGAGGCACAAATATAACGAACGTACAGTCTCTTTGTAATCTCGTTCTTAATGGTTACATATTTTACATATTCCATTCTGTATAGTTTATGAATATGCATGTGGAGGAATGTATTATCGTACAATAAGGACAGTAGCCTTCACATAAGTCAATGGAATATTGAAAGAAATAGATACCTCAAGCAAAACGTGCAAACAAACAGCAAGCATGTCTGTGGCAGGGTTATCATAAATGGAAAATGGCGTCCATTACACTCGGTAAACATTATACTGGTATTAGATGAGACAAACAGTGAAAAATGTCACTGGATATTGTTTGATATTGCAGACCAAGGAGATTTTTTTACATGTGTTGTCAACCTCAATACTTTTATATATTTTGATATCTCAACTTACTTTTTAGAGAGACAGTTTTATAATTAATATCAGCCTTTATCACGTTTTTTTATGCTCAGACGGTTGATCCTAGAACAATGGGTAGGAGCGGGCACAATAACGTCCGTGGTCATTTGGCTAAGGCAATCGGGAACTTCCTCCTGCTTTTGTACAGGCACTGAAATGCCATTGTTATCAATAAGTTATGAGTTGTAGGCATTGAATATTCGGGTCAGTGAATTAACATAACGTAGACCGATACGTGGTATAGAATGCATCAATGCCATATTAGTGATAACTATGTTAACACTCATGTCATAAGATTTGACTACCTAATCACGATTATAACTGGTAGTTTGTCTGTTTTATTGGTGCAATAAGCTCACAATATCATGTTATATGATGTAATAGTATTAGACAGTTACCGGCACCAATCATACTTTCAAAAGCATCCACATTTGATTGAAGCTCTTTGACTTAAAAGGAGGAGGAGGAGGAGGAGGAGGAGGAGGAGGAGGAGGAGGAGGAGGAGGAGGAGGAGGAGGAGGAGGAGGAGGAGGAGGAGGAGGAGAAGAAGAAGAAGAAGAAGAAGGAGGAGGAATTCAATGGAGGAATGTGCTACTCTTTACTGTTTGCAAATTGAAAGATGTATTATCCAGAATTTAATGGCTAAAACCTGAAAGTGACATATATCAATGTTCGAAATATTGATGTCAACTCTTTATCTGTGTCTCCATGTTAAATTCGAGATCAATGGAAACTTCAGAAACACCTGCATATACCTTACGCTCAGTCTAATGATTTCAGTTAGTTTCTTAATTATTTTATAAGCCACCGATGAAATGTGTGTGAGAGTAAAGAACTTAAATAATAAAATAAAATAAATTGCAAATAGCTGTCTAATCAACTGCAACTGCATATACAAGTGAAGAATTTATTGAAAGCAGATGTTGTCAAAAAGTTATCAAATCTTGAAGTGAAAATGTGCTTTTTCTAAATGGCAACTGCCGATCACCTCTGTATGCAGAGCTCAATTTTAATTTCTTTATATGAAAGGAACTAACTTCATTGTAAATAGCTGTCAATCAATTGTAATTGGAAACGACGAACTTTTTTGTTTGTTTGTAAATAGTTGTCGACCAAATGTATAATTAAGAGAATAACGTACAATTGCTGATTTTCTTTATATTCAGGTTGTACTTTTCACGGAATAAACCTAAAATCTTACATGAATTTTTTTTCCTCATAGGATTACCATATGAAGGGTTCCAGTATAACAACTTTCTATCAGATGTGATAATCATTAAAACAGACTGGATAATTTCTGTCCAAGCTTGTATCAGATGATGAAAACTATACAAAAGGAAACTAATGGCCTTAATTTTATTGAAGTATATGTTAGAAGTATATGTTAGATGTCTATAAGTTCGAAGTATATGTGAAAAGTATATGTAGGATGTATATATGTTCGAAGTATATGTTAGAAGTATATATGTTAGAAGTATATGTTAGAAATACATGTTACATGTGTATATGTTAAAAGTATATGTGTTAAATGTTTATATGTTAGAACTTTATGTTAGGAGTATAAGTAAGCACATAGCTGTTGATTTTTTTTTTCGGTGAACAGGGTAGTCTTTTAACACACTTAACCTTAGATAATGTTTCATTCGGTGTTTGTTTTGTTTTTATTGAGTGGTGCCCCCCCCCCCCTTTTTGAGTAATAATAAAACAGACTTTAATGGTAGTAGAAATCGACTCATTGAACATTTGTAATTGTCATGTCTCAGATGGAAAGCAAGGCGTTCTTTAAACATGTAACATTTAAATATATATATAACGTCCATAGTTTGAATGTATTTATCATATGATCACATGTCCATTTCATTCTCCTGAGTCTGAGCACGTTCCTTGTATCTGGAAGAATTCAAAGTTTGATTTCCAAGCTTCTAACGATGCTTCTTAGTCCCTAATTCGTTAGATACATTAGATTCGTTAGATATATTCAAGAACATTAGATAAGTTAGATACGTTAAATACGTTCAAGAAACGTACAAGAATTGTTACATTTATTGGGTAAATCGTTACAGCCATATGTGTATACATATATATAAATATATATATATATATGTATTTATATATATGTTATATATATTTTTAATATATATATATATATATTTATATATATATATATATTTATATTTATATATTTATATTTGCCACATGTGTAAAATGCTTAAATCAGACGAGCGCCATTTCTTTCTTTCTTTGCAGTAGAGGAAGCTGAGAGTTCCGTATGCGTTAACATATGCTATCAACATATATGTGACGTAAATTACTTTGTAAATAAATGAATTCAACATTTAGATATTCGATTACTTCATATATATTGTCCGCAAAACGAGGGAAATACTTGTATTAAATATGCCTGTCTTCGGAAACTATATCGTTTGCTACCAGTATCTTTCCCATACGTTTGCAGTTTTCAACCTAAACATCATTAGCAAGTATGCATACGCGTATGAAACTCCACCTTACCAGATTGAAGTCATGAACGGATGAATGTCCATAGGCCTTTATCAAAATCATTTGAAAATCTGAGTGTTATGAAATAGCAATAGATCAACGTGTGAGATATTCAGAAATGGGGTTGGTGAGACCTGGCGAATATTTTACGGACCATGTCAGTTTTACCTCTCAACTGTGCAGGTCAACTTGTAATCTATATATAGAAGAATAACGGTATGGCTCACTCAACTAAAGCTAGTACTATAAGTGAACATTTGTTATTATTCTTAAAGGGCGTCGCCAGTTTTAACTGACACACAGTAGGTTTTGTCTAAACTACGTAGATAAATAAACTGACACATAGATTAACTGTCGGTTTATTCTTAATTTTTATTGCCCAACATTGGTTTTCATCGAAGTTCGTTCGAACCACTGTGATTACCCAAGCAGTCTTTTTGTCTTAATATATTCCAAAAGTTGATATTTGTAAAGTTAATAAGTTACGTTCCCTCCTGTCATTCATTTTGCAGAACGGGGATTTGAGTTGGCTTTATAACTGCTTGCATACACAAATGTCTAAGGACACCATTAGACAAGAGTCCAGGTATCAAATACAGATAATTAAAAATGTAAGAATTAACTGAAACGTGACCCACTCAGTTTCCACAACGCCGAAGACAATTACCTTTAAAGCGTGACTTTCTTGCTTTTAATTGATGGATTTATGCCGAATTTTAGTCTTGACATTAGCGTAGCCTATAAGGAGTAAGACACTTTCGGATGCTATAGCAGTGTTTCCGTAGCTATTCAGGTTTTGTAGATGCACCCCTTAACGATATTATAAATCCCTGAAATGCTCCTTTAAGTCTAACTTGATCATATCGTCGGCTGCTCAGTGCAGGCCTACATATACAATTATGTTAATACTTTGTTTTAATAATTATAATAACTTAATCAATGCGTATTTCTTGTAACTTAATTTGAACAACACAGTACCCTTGTATGACATTCCCATATCATTATCTGGGCATAAAAAATATTTAGTGTATCGTAAATATGATATTTGAGGTAATGAAATTATTCATGCTTTTGCTATTGATTAGTCAGTTTTGTGATGCATCTGGGAAGCTGACATAATGGCCTCTGTGTTAGACTGAGTAAATCAGTCACTTAAATTGATGGTCCTAAGATAATTGTAGAGAGTCATTTCTCACCAATATTAAAAGTGATATAGAAATACAACCTAGACGGATAAGTTTTTTTTTATCATAACAGTCTGCAACATATCAAATTAATTTGGTGCCTGATAAAGTAATCCTCTGAAGATGCGAAAAGAAGTTACTAAAATCGAACTATCTATCCGAGAGCACGCATATTTCCGTTCTATAACGATAGCCGCGACGACATTGCTAATATGATAAAATCATTGAAGAAAGATCACGAATACAGAGTAAGCAATTGGCCTTGGGGGAGGGTAGGATTTGGTGGGGGACGACGGGTGACATTATTGTCAGGAAACTCTTACCCCTTCCTTACCCCTTTCAGTTTCGCTTTTGTATTCAACAAGGAATAAGAGATATCAAATAAAAGATATTCTGATGACCGAAGTTAATTATGAATTAGCATCCATTGAATATTTGAACAGGATCAAGTTCATGAATGTAGTTTTAAAATGGAATATATCCGTCACGAAATCATTTTTTCTACAAAACAAATTCAGGTATAAAATTCATGGAAGCTGCTCGCAATACTGCTTTCAAAGTACATGGCATTCATTTATCTGCACGCACACTGTGTGTGGTTTTGATTATCTAGATGCATCTCATATAAATAATGATATTATATTCACCACTGACACCTGCGTGGTTTAAAGTAGGAAAAAAAAAAGATTCACACTGGATCGTATAACCAATCAATATCCGAATATTTCTATACAATATGTGACATACTTAAACACTTAGCTTGCTATTTGAACGCTAATGTTGTCATTGTAAAGGTATATTGTTGTTTGTATGGAAGTAAAACCACAGTCCCGAAGAAAAAGGAATTCCGAACATTTTGAAAATTATTTCAATAATGTAACACAACAAAACGTATTAACGTAGCCTGCAGTGTACAACAGCTATTGAAGAAAGTTGTATAGGATTGTGTGTAAGCTGATGTACGTTCTATATACTTAATACCGAGTGCTGCTCTCGTCATATAGAACAGCGCTCATTCGAAACACATCGTTCAAATTAGATTTGTAAATGTTAATAATTCTTGAGTCGTTGACCATCGATATCATTTCATCGCGCTTTACGTGACCCCTGCAGCCACAGATCACGTGACTCCTGCTGCCACAGCTCAAACGTAGCATCTACATTAGAAGACCTCGAAAAGAAACCGACAGTAAGTACTCAACACTCTGTCATCCTTCCTCTTGAAGTGGTCACAAAATATTTAAGTATTGTCCATTTGTGTGTGTGTGTGACGCCTCGCTTGTAAACACGGTATCTCAAGAAGGGAAGCTTGGACCAATCTAATATTTGGTGTACATAAGTACCACATTGAGTAGATGTGCCCTATTTTTTGGGTGTCTGTGAAGGTCACCAAAGGTCAGTTAGAGGCCAAAAACCAAAATATTAAAACAAGCAATAACTCCTATTGACAGGGTCCGACATGGTTGATATTTTGGGAGTAGTTGTGAATGGGGTAAGGGATCGCTTCAAAACATAACTGTCATGTGATCCAAGGTCAACAAAGGTCAATCAGGAGTCAAAAACTAGTATTTTTCAGTAACTTGAGAACAAAATGTCCATCAAGGTTGGGAGTTACGCTATTGTAATCCATGAGTCGACCCGCATCTAGGTGACCTTTGACCTCAGGTTGAGCTCCGGTGACCTTTATCAGTTTTTTTGGTTATTTGAATTTTCGTGGCCATAATAATCGGATCTCATAGGTACCTTCCGATCAAAATGGTCCATGGTTGACCCCTGTGCGACCTTCGTGTGCGAAGTTATCAGAGGTCATTTTTTTTGTTTTTTAATAAGTACAGTTAGGATGGTCGCACAGACTTGTCATGTTGCTGTTTGGAATGAGCGTGTCAAACTACATCTGACCGCGAGGTCAAAAGGTCAAAGGTCATGTCTTGCAAAGTATGCTCATTTTAGGAGATACGAGGCAAAACATAAAAAGTTTGTCAATACTTTGATATATGAGAGAGCTCTTTGTGCTATATATAGGACACCAACTCCCGCTTCAATCGGACACCCAGTTCTCAAGTTATGAGGGGCCAAAGGTTGGTTTTGATACCTTTCTAGCAATAACATTATGTTTGTACATTGTATAGGCCAAACAAATTTTACGACAGAGTGCGCATCATCGAGAGGAACAGTTTTTATAAAAACCATCAGGTCATCCAAGGTCATTCAAGGTTGATTATGTGCAGAAAACTGCCAACTTATGCTAAGTTTTGCAACAACTTCTAGTCACGAAGTCTGACTTGGCTAGTATATTGGGACAAGTTGTGAATAAAGTAGGGGCACATTTTCCAAAATAACCGTGATGTGATCCAAGGTCACCAAAGGTCATTTATGGGTCAAAATGTGTTTTTTCCCTCAATAGCTTGTGAAACTACCACTGACAGGGTCCGACATGGTTGATATTTTGGGACTAGTTGTGAATGGGGTAAGGGATCGTTTCCAAACATAACGGTGATATGATCCAAGGTCAACAAAGGTCAATAAGGGGTCAAAAACTAGTATTTTTGCAATAACTTGAGAACCAAATGTCCATCAAGGTTGGGATTTTAGGACAGAGTGCACATCATCAAGGGGAACAATTTTGATAAAAACAATTAGGTCATCCAAGGTCATTCAAGGTTGATTATGTGCAAAGAAATGCCAAATTATGCTACGTTTTGCAACAACTTCTAGTCACAAAGTCTGACATGGCTGATATATGGGACAAGTTGTGAATGACGTAGTGGCACGTTTTCTAAATAACCGTGATGTGATCCAAAGTCACCAAAGGTCATTTATGGGTCAAAATGTGTTTTCTTCTCAATAACTTGTGAAACTACCACTGACAGGGTCCGACATGGTTGATATTTTGGGACTAGCTGTGAATGGGGTAAGGGATCGTTTCCAAACATAACGGTAATATGATCCAAGGTCACCAAAGGTCAATTGTGTTTTTGGCAATAACTTGTGAAACTACTATTGACAGGGTTCGTCATGGTTGATATTTTTGGACTAGTTGTGAATGGGGTAAAGGATCGTTTCCAAACATTACAGTCATGTGATCCAAGGTCAACAAAGGTCAATTAGGGTCAAAAAGTAGTATTTTTGCAATAACTTGAAGAACCAAATGTCCATCAAGGTTGGGAGTTACGCTATTGTAATCCAATAGTCGACCTGCATTTGGGTGACCTTTGACCTCAGGTTGACCTCTAGTGACCTGTATTAGCTTCTTTCAAGTGATTTTTTTAATTTTCGTGGGCATATTCAATCTAAATTGTCCAAAAGTTGACTCCTCTGCAACCTTAATGTGCGAAGTTATTAGAGATCAAGGTTTGGTTTGGTTTTGTAATACTTGGTGTGTGGATTCATAACATTGAGTACAATAACCCTATTGTTTTGATGGAGGTGTGTATAACCTCGTACAGTAGACTGACCTGTGTTAGCATGCCATAGTGTTATTGTAACAGCTAGTTCTGGTTATACTAACAAGCAGAAGTCTAGTGCACTGAAGGCATCGAAACCTCAATGCATTTTGCATTCTGGTCAGTGGCGTAGGAAGGTACTTTTGAGTGGGGGGGGGGGGGCTGAAGCCTGATGGTTCCTACGCCCTTGATTCTGGTTATTCTAACCAACATTTCATTTAGGTCATTGTTTCATTTGTAGCAAACTGGGATATCAAAATGTCTGCTCTTAAGTCTATACAGCCAATGCGAATTGTGAAGGGTTAGAGAGGGACGGTAGAATAGAGGAGAGGGAGAGGTAAAGGGGACTCTATGGGGTCGAGAGGAGGGGCGGTGGAGGCGACTGGCCTTGGATTATTTTGCCTCCCTCATCTTTTCACCAGTGCATATTTATTCCAGTGCGTCATAGTATTGGTCAAATGTATGTTTAGTTCATTACTCAAGCGCACACATTCGAATTCTTCGAATTTACTCTCCTTTTTTTAAATGACCATTCCGGCGAAAATATTTCAAAACGATATCATATCATACAAGAATTAAATTGTGTTCTTATAACAGAGCTTTCTTAGAGAACCGAGATGTACCATCATAAATGCTCTAGACATTCTGTTTTTTACCCTAGCCTATATGTCAATGGTGTGAATCGAACGAATTGCTAACGTTTTGTTGTTTATTGATTGGGATTATCATTTAAGAAGGGGGTTAATGTAGGCTTTAACTGGGCTTTGGGTAGCGATATAGGTGGTGAATTAGGTGCTAGACTTTAAACATTATGTATTTGTCGACATACCGGTACTCTACAGTCAAACATCGACATTAACTATTGGAAAGTTTACAAAGCAACAGAGGAAATAAACCCCAGATCAAATATTTCTAATTAATCTGATGGTGCTGTCTCAACTGATGACATCTTTTCCATTTGTTCCTATACCTACATCATTTCCCACACACGTTTTTGGTATCTAAGTAGCAATACCATGCTATTAATCATGAATTATTCTTGTAGCTATGCGTTGAATTTTCGCAATATGGTATACGAGATTCACATATAACGGAATCTTCAGTTTGAGCAGCCTAGCATATTTAAACCAATTGTGAAATGACCACGTCAAGCCGATCATGAGAAAGTCTAAGTTGATCAATTTGTGGTTTTGTGAACTTTATGTGGCTGCTGTACGACAAAAGAAGGTCGCGACATAGATCGGAGACCAATTTTGGAGTTCAAATGACGGAGCATATCCATTAAAGGAATACTACCAATAGTTGAATTTTCGAGAGCACTCCCAGTATTTTTCGTCCCCCCTCATCGTCTCAACAAAACACAGGCGGAACATAAGCCACCCCTTTCCATACTATACACCCCTCCTCTTTCTTCTTTCACTTTTTAGCTAATATCTGATGTGATTTATACTCGGTCAGAAAATTCGAGTTGTTGGGTAGTAAATTTTAAAGAAATTCACTCGGTGTAAATGTTTGGCCTTCTTCGCCGTTTCATTGCAAACAATTGCGCATGCTCATAAGAAAAGCGTATATGACAGGACTAAGAAGGGCCTCGATATAAAACTCCTGACTTTCGGTGTTACGAGTATGGCAAAATATCTCCTATAAATTTATAAAGCGCAGAAAGATTAATAAATTGAAAATCACTGATATCCTTAAACGATATGATTTGGAAGCGAAATCACCCAGCGACACCCATAGGCGTAAGAGGCGGTGGGGGGGGGGCAATATGCTGAGAATTTTTCGGGCGCTGTGTTTTTCAATGGTTAAACTTATATTTTAATTATTGTAACGACTTTCCCAAAAATTATAACCAATATGGAAGGGTTATAATACGGCAAATGATTGTATGTAATATGCGTGCGATGTAATAACCGATGCATGCCTATATGGTATGCACATTAACATGTTAAACGCGCGCGCAGCGAGCGAAACATTTTGGTTATATTTTTCTGACAAGTCGTTTAAGCTCCCATCTCCCCATCCCACAAATCAAATAAGGCTCCTACTACTATGGCGACACCGATAACTTTATGATCAAACCAGCTCCGATGATATTCGTACACGCACAAGTATATAGTACCGTACTGCGGTAAATTTGGCGCGGTACAATATAAGTTAACGTAGGCGTATGTTTCTAAAACGGTTTACCCTAAACAGCGACGCTCCGCTTACATCCACAAACAGTACCCGAACAGGTTAAAATCCTTACAGAAATTTTAGACCTAGGCGGTATCTAAGAAAATTTCCTTTAACTTTCGAAAGCTGTATCTTGTCGAATTTTTTTTTTGCGGTAAGGAACAGCTGCATGTAGAGCTATGAGTTCCCTGCTGCCATCTTGTTTAGAATAAATGAAAGAACGACTACAATCTCACTACTGTAACTTGCCAGTCTGTTTATCCAGGCACCGAAGCTATTAAGCACAAACCACGACACGAAGATCACGTTCTAGAAAACAATATAATTTTCATCTAACTGCTGCCAATTGACATGTCAAAGTTAAATGGGACTATTACCTTAAAGCATGGTACAAAAAAAGAATAAGACAACAAATGTATACAGATTTTTGTTCTTTAAACATTCCATTACTTCACAAAATCAAACTTCCATTTAAGTTAGTACTCAAATATAACCCAAGAGTTTCATTTTGATATTGGACATCGATAATTTTAGCGTCGGTCCTAGTCGAGTTGGTATATGACCAAGATTAAAAGTCTCTCATCGCAGAAGATAATAAAGGCCATGTCACATCTCACCGGATTGCAATAACGGAGAGGGAACGAAGACAAAAATGGCACTCCGTTGATGTACGTTAGTATCCGTTTATGCTGCGGTTCTCCTCCGTCCGTCTACGTACGTTTCATTAACGGGAAGTTCCGGTTTGTCCGGCGTCGATTTTGAACATGCGCAAAACTTGGAACGGACATCCACCGAAAAATGTCTCCGTTATTTATTCGTTACTAATCCGTTAAAGAATCCGTTTTATCAGTTTCTCATGCGTTTTATTCGTTCTGTATGCGTTTGGCATACGGTATTTCTCCGTTCGTCTCTGGTTATTGCTTTTGCTCACCGGATCATGAACGGACAAAGAACGGATGAAACGTAGAAGTACAGTACCTATACCGTATATTCGACGGACGCTAACGTAGAAATAACGGAAGTGTAAAGGAATAGAACTGACAATGAACAGATAGGTAACGTACGTTACACGGAAGAAACGGAAGAACTCAGGCCAGAAAAAGTATAACAGACGGACAAAGAACGAAGATGCAGCGTACTTCCACCTTGTCCACTCCAAGCCTCCCACGCCTCATTCTACCGTCAACACCTTCATTATGGACCCTTCAGAAAGATTCAAGCTTCAGACCACGGTGTCAGTTTACAAGCACAGATGCTTATCACTGAAGCCAACATCAAGCAAGAACTATGAACAAGTCAAGAAGAGAAAGAAGAGACGTGCTCGGCGTAAATGCTGGTCTAGGGCCTGGCTAGGTCCACAGAGAAGACGTCAGTTTGGTCTTTATGACCAACTTATGCAGGAGCTGCGAATGGAAGACCAAAAGCTTTCATCAACTTCATGAGGATGTACCCTGAAATGTTCAGACCGTTTCTTCTCCGTTACTAGTCCGGTATGTCCGTTACTTTTCCGGTACTCCTACGTTTTGTATGTTCTTTGTCCGTTATTTGTCCGCTGTAAATTCGTTACTATCCGTTGATGTTCGTTAGTTTGTTCGTTGTTCTTCCGTTGTTCTTCCGTTGCTGTCCGTCCCGTGTACGTTTGTAATCCGTTTTCACCTTTAAACTTCCGGTACGTTGCAACCCCCAGATGCATGCGCGACAACTTTTGCCAACGGAACAAACCGGATGACTGTTTTTCGCGCGTACCCTTGTCCGTTCATGCAATCCGGTGAGATGTGACAGGGCCTTTAAGCAATTCTGTCTCTCTAATTAAAACTAATGAAACAAAACCGAGAGGTTTTCTTACATTGATGATCACCAATCCTTTTCTGATCACAACTCTGTGTTATTTGCAAACAAAACAGTAGAAAAAGGTGATAAGAAAACAAGCAGAAATAAAGACAACCAACCTAAAACAATGATATGTTACTTTAAATGAGATCTTTCCAGTTTTTCTTAGCTTACTGATATAGGGTCTTGCAGTTCAATTGATCAATATTTAGGAAATTGTCACATTTCCAGACGTGAGAGGGTCAATGGCGTTTAACAGAATTCCAGAAAATCCCCCTGCGCTTATTTGTCAATATTAATCATAGGTACATGAGTCACATGACATATCCAAGACATCTGGCAAAAGACATCTAAGTATATACTCTGTCTTATAAAAAGTTAGGGAGAGTTCGTTTATTTACTCATTTCCTTGAAGGTCTTCGCCAGCGAGGTTTATTCCTTAAGCCAAGAACAGTGACGATTAAGAAAGGTCAGGTTTATAGTTCTATTTCGGTGTTCAAAAGAAAAATCAGTTCTCGTTGGATTCTGTAAAGAATACACTTAGTTTTGTTGAGTTGCCGCGAGTTGCCGCGGTAAGTTTAAACTTTCGGTTGTTTTTAGTAAGTTTTTACTAGAATAAGATATATAAGAATAAGATATATATATATATATATATATATATATATATATATATATATATATATATATATATATATATATATATATATATATATATGGGGGTTCTTTTAATCACGAGATACTTTTACCATTTGGCAAAACTAATTACGTCTAACACCGTGAATAATGTTTACTATTGGATAAGAGTTCAAGTTCGCTTGAAGACAGTTTTATAAGAAAGGTCTCTGTAAATACTTTTGCTGTAAACAAATGTTATACAAAAGTCACAACATTTGTTTTCATTCAAAACAGCACGGGGAAATTCTCCTCGTTTTACTTCACGAACTCGTCGCTATTATTAACATTTATCCTTAAAGCATAGAAGTAAGTTGATTTGGAGAATGAAATTTCGAGGAGTTGCTGGTCGTAAAATGGAACGAACGATATCAATTGTAACTTGATCATCAATAAACAAACTTTATTCCTTTTCCAGGGAGTAAACTTTCTTCCTTTTTGCTAGAGAGATATATTTATTTTCTGTATGTATAATTTAATCAATCATAATTCCTTACTGCCAAGTACTCTACATGTGGTTTCTTAATTTGTTAATATCAGAGTTTTTTTTTATTGTGGAACGGGCAGAGCCTAATTACTTACTGCCAAAAAACTTTATGTGTTGTTCCTTAATTTGTAAATATCATAGTTTCTTTTTACTGTGGAACTGGCGGAGCCTTATTACTTGTTGCCAAAATCTCTATGTGTTGTTCCCTAATTTGTGAATATCAGAGTTTCTTTTTATTGTAGAACGGGGTGGAGCCTAATTACTTACTGCCAAAAAACTTTATGTGTTGTTTCTTAATTTGTAAATATCGGAGTTTATTTTGATTGTTGAACGGGGGCGGAGCCTAAATGCCTAATTACTTACTGCCACAAACATTATGTTTTGGTTCTTAATTTGTAAATATCACACTTTCTATTTATTGTGGGAAGGGGCGGAGCTTCAGTCAGAAATGTTTCAAACCATCCGAATATTACTAGAAATTAATTTAAGCTATTAAAAGTCCTCTGTTAATCCCAGTCCACCAGATTCTGTTTTATTGATCAAATGGCAATGTTGGATGAAAATGAAGATTACTTTCGTTTTGCCGCAATAAATCGGAGCTTTCGCAATTTCACTAGAAACTATGTTAAAAAGATGCTATTAGTTGATAATTATCCAAACCATTGAACGACAAAAACAACTTTCGCCTCGTTGGCTACATGCAAATTAAGGTAAGCCTATACCAACGTCTGCTCAGAGGTTGCTTCAGACTAGTTAGCTACATTTGTTGACCTTAGAAAGGCATATCAAAATCGTTACAATTTTTTCTTCTTCAAAAGACGTCATGACTCAATGATTTACTATAAGCAATATAGACCACACAATGGAGTGAATGTTCCCATACAGAAACAACAACTATAACTTTAATGATTTTTTTCTAATCTACAGAGAATAGATACTATTAGCAAATTAATGCTATAAATTAAATTATTAATAATGAAACTAAGACAAAGGAACATTAATGAGTGAATTATTTCGCCCAAAACCATTCTCACATTGGTATTATTTTCAATACGTGTTCCTTTTACTTCGTTATTTTAAATGAAACTTGATTACTAATGACTGATATTATGACGGATTTGTAGCAATTACATAACTCAGTCAGTTATGTCAGTTATGAAAACTCGTATAATAATGACTATAAAAACATTTGTTAATAAACAGAATCCCTTCTCAATAAAATAATAAGTAAAAGTATTAAAGCAGTATAGTCTTGACTTCATTAAATATCTAAATGTACGTTATGTACATTATGTACATATTACACAAGAAATATGTTTGATCTTCAAAATAACTTAAATCGAATCAAATTAACGAAGATCAAATAGAACCACCCGGGAGAGGGTCATACTTATTAATTCCTCTGAGACAGAAAACAAGACATCTATATCTTTTTTCACAAATAAAACCACTAAAACCCAAATATTTCGAATATTATGCAACATATCGAAACTGTCAAAGTTATCAGTTGGAATTGGAATCCAAACCCACAGTGCATGCGCTATATTGTCATAACTCTGAATTTCTTAGTATAAATATGTTATATTATCTTAACTTTAAAAAGAAAACCATACCACAGGTAGAGATAACAAACCTATATATTAAACGAAATACATAATTATTTCACGTTGCATGAAATAAGGGGAATCCACTTTTAATAATTTACCAATAACCATCCATCAAAATCGTTAGATAAACTCCTTTTATCTGCAATTAATAGGTCATCGCACCAAATTGGCAACCCCCGAAAGCAATGCATTGTTTTGGTGTCTTAATTGGTGATTGTGTTTAATATATATTAAGTTCTAATGAAAATTCACACCTTTCCAATACTTTGTTATTTATAACTTGGATAAAGAGCTTGATCGGTGAACGTATTGAAATTAACTTATAACCCCCTTTTTTGTGGTTTGTTTGAATATTTTACGGGTTGAGATAAGCAGGGCTGATTCTGAAATATTTCAACAAAAAGGAAATTTCTTCGTGTACCACTTATACAAGACAAGTATCCTTCTCAATGAAATTGGTAGTGAGGCAAACATAATTAGGGGGAAATTCTATCTAACAAGAATTAGGAAGAAGTCTGTGTAAATAAAATATTTTCTCATTATTTTACAGGCATATGAACTTTCCACCTGCTTTTCTCTCCATTGTTGTTCATCATATAAAAACCCCGATTGATATTATACGAGAAAGCCGCTGATATCTACACTGACCGGTTAACTGTATCGTTCTGAGTGAAGAAGAGACCTTTATAACCAACGACTGGGGACCAGAGTCTATAATAGTGACGCATGTACTATCATGTCACATGAGTGGCCTGTCTGGATATATCTCAACTGCTTACAACTTCGAAACGCTCCAGTAATAATATATAATTTTTGTCGCCACAGACTCCATTGTGTAGATTTGCAAAAATTAATGGAACATTTCCGTCAACATATTTCCTTATAATTTAGAAGCTTTTGGTTAAATATACACCCCGGTAAAATCTCCTGCAGTTTTTCAACCTGCAGCTCTTCTTGTTAGTTATCTTTCACCACATGTTGTCGTCTACGATCTCAATATTCAGTGTTTTACTGTACGGAAACAGCTCCCTCACATCAGTATTAAACTACCCTGTAACATTCACTTGTATTGTTATATCAATGCCTTTTCAGGTGTGATGTGAATTTAGTCACTAATGCGTCGTAGGCTATACGCTATCGCGAGCTGAAGAAATCGGTTTCTTGTTCGCCAATTTAGACATACGAACCTTTCCTGAATGATTGCTCTAACACGTTACCAACCATTTCTGTAAGTAAAATTTGCGTATGACGCTGTGATAAATCCAGCCCTTGACGTTGGCCAGAATACTAGCATTTATTGTGTATTTATAACATTATAATGACTTTACATGTGACTGCTCCTTCAACACAACTATTAAAAGATCAAGATGGATAGGAAAGATCTCCTTATGATATCTAGTCGTACAAAGAAGTCCTCAAAAAGAGTTTTCGATTTAATCATTATCTCCCTCATTTTATCTAAGATTAAGACCGTTTGAAATCCAAAAAGAGCCCACTATTTAGTTTGTAATAATAACACACATATTGCAGTAATGTTTGTTGCCTCGGTTACAAAACCACGTTTGTCACCAAATAGCACCGGGTTGATTATAACTTATTTATTTGTAATTTAAGGAAGGCTTTACAGACAGCTTTGATGAATTATCAATTTCTTCCATATTTGTCTATAAGGAAACTATGTATTATCTCCCGTGGACGAACATCCCATACTTATCAAATTATTACAGCCCGGGATTGATCACATCCAAAGAAGTCTTTATATGAAATGATTATCAGCGAACTCTTTGATCTTCTTCGGCATGAAGTCGAGTACACTTGTAATAGTTTTTGTCTGTATTTTTTCCTTTTACGTTTGGTTGCTGTATTGACCAATAAATAAGCATATAGCGGCTTTCTTACAGTTCATATTTCTCTAGACATTGCATGAATACATAATTGATATACGTTCATTTTGCTATGGTCTATTTATAAATACCTTGCAAATTACAAATATAATAACTTGATCGGTATATGTTTAATTGATATCATAATATTGTAACGATAGTTTCTTGAAAATTAAAATATTCCAGAAGTGGTTATTTGTTTCGGTCAAGGGTAAATTCATGCAGGGATGTTCGCACAGCTTGCCGTAGCAATTGGTATAGAAGGGTTAGGTTGTATCTTAAACCCTCCTTTATCTGCTCGTTACTTACGGTTTGAGACAAGAACCTTAAATGTTCCTCTTCACATGATGTCTTATATATGTCACATTGAGGACCCCATTAGGTTCTGTTGTTTTAGACAACCTGCCATATTATTCATTTGTGACATTTATAACTGTACTGCTCAAAGTTATTTGTCGAACCTTCTTAAAACTCAAATAAGATTGTAAAGAATATTCAGTGGCGTAAGGATATAAAATATCGTAAAAAATAAGAAAAACAGTAGAATTTGACGCAGCCCTGCAAATGAACAAATTTCTATCAATGTGCTTTTAAGGTAAAATATTAAAAGTCTATATCGTTACAAGTTTTTAAGCAAGAATTGTGTTCGATCGATATGAAAAAATGGCAATGTGTATGTTTCAGGTCCTTTGATCTTACTATGTGTGATATTTGGAAAAAGTGTAATAAGTTATGAGTTAACGGAAATTAAATAATAATTTGAAAAACAAATCCCCTTCTTCTCTTTTGTTCGGCAGAGGTTATGAAATCAAGTTCCAATGACACGAAAACTCTTGCTAGTAGTGGTTTAATATAATAATATATCATCATAGTATAACTATAATTAAATTCGCACACCATTGGGTTTCGCATTTTACATCTTAAGCACTGTCCACCCCACCCACACCCCCACCCTACCCCCACACTCAAAACAGAAAGCTAGAAAGGAATAGTAATACATAAGTCTCAATGGTCTACATAACAATTAAAGTTGGAACGAGTACAACGTATTGCTCTAATCAGGGGACCGAAACTTTATATAATGTCACTTATCTGTTACCTCCAAATAAATAGTTTATTCAAAAAGAGAATCAATATGTGATTTCGTTCATTTAACCGTCCTCTAACTGTTAGTTATTTAGTTATCTCACTTATAGCTACTATTTATATTATGACAAACGTAATGTTTGTGGAACCGAGGGTGGCCAGTTCGGTTGGGAGGGGGGGGGGGGGCTGTGGGATGGGACATAATTCTCTGTAAAATATCCTCATTTTCGACACTTATGACCATATTAAACGATAATTGCATTTTATTTTCAAGATTATAAATAAAACAAGGATAGTTTGTGTTTGGGACTATGATATCGAACATCTCCGTGATGCCGTCAGAATAAATATTTATTTCGCAAAGAAACAATATTTTCCCTGTATACTATCTTACTTCCAGAAGATTTGTTAATGATCTGCCTTTTTCACCAACAAAATGTGCGACAATGGTGTTAAGCATAGTTTAAATACAATAATTCGTCAGAAAATTGTGAACCCCCGGGCCCGCACCCCGCACCCCGCACCCGCATCCCACCCACAAAATTAAAAAGTGATCATTACCCTAAATATAGCGGTTAGACCAAATTAGATACCTAATGTATGTAGTTTAAATATACCTCAGAATGCATCATTCAGCCATTTTACGCCAACAGTGGGGCACTAGTGGAGCAAGCATACAGCATCCGTGAGCGGAGAGGAAGATAAACTGGCTGTAATGATGATTGTTTAATTATTTAAAGCGATGACCAGCAATATCTCCGGCAGTTGAATCTTAACAGATGTTAAACCGCGCGTCATATAATTGAATCAGGCAGATTATATCGACTGCTTTCTGATACCTGCCTCTGTGTAGTCTATTTTATTGGCACATTTCGCAATTATGGCAATTCGATATTGTTTGTTTACAAATTAGACCTTTTCTTTGTTGTTCACATCTCGCTTTACGCTCACTTTCAACAATATAGTAAAAACAAATCCAATGTAAAGAAGTTTACTTTGTAACTGCCATAAAACTTGGAATTATATCAAGGGTACTGCACAAGATATAAGATGGAACAACGGCTTCCAATAGAATCTGATCTGCAAAATCAAGGAACTTTAAGGAACTTTTTTGGCGTGGCAGGCCAACTCAACCTCATGCTCCACCATTTAAAAAAGGGTCTTTGTCCCATGAGCTAATCAAACACATCACCTGTCAATCACTGCGATTGCTTAAAAATAAGGTGCGAAGGGAGGCCATTATGAAAGAAGTGGGACCTAAGGGATTCATTTCAGTGGTTGCAAAGGGTCCTACAACTGGGACTGGTCTCTTTAGTGAGTATCTGGGGGACCATTTGAGGGAAAGAACAATGGATGCTACAGCTACAGCGATATCGGGGGGGGGGGGTGGGGTATGCCCTTACTTTTCTATATATGGGTGCAATTGACGGTTCATTTAATCATAAAGCTGGATCTTTTGAATATGCAAAGTGATCGGCAGACAATATAATTGATCATTGGTTTTGTAATAGTTTCATATATCCTCTGTCTCTTAGAGATTTGGAGAATATACCAAAGCTGTATATGATAAACTACTCGAAATGAGAACGTTAACCGCAGGGCGTTAGGTTTACGTAACCGCATATATTCTGTAGCTTTTATTACAGTCCTACTGACCCACCTCATCTGGTAGGTAAAGCGTTCGTATACAGCAGTTGCTATATCATTGTGGTGAAGAACTATGCTTGTACACGTGGGTCAATCAATAGTCATAAGCCAAATTGGCCCGTTGACCTCCCCGAAGATTATAAACATTCTTAGGTTTGTAACCTTTTATAATGTTAATCCGGTGCCTGCCATCTTCGAGTAGCTGGGCTGCAGAACGGCCGGACCATTTGGTTAGATTGTCAATCCATCGTAAATGCGGTCGGCCTGGCTTACGTTTGTAACCGCAGGGTAGCCCACAGAGTACAGCACATGTAAGGCCTCCACAACGTACAGCATGTCCGAACCATTTTGCGTTATGTTGAAGAACAGTTTCAGACGAGAATAGCCATCGGCCCGCACTCTTAGTGTTTAGTTCCTCATTCGACACATGGTCCTTCCATGTGAGACCAAGCAAACGTCGCCAAATTTCTCTACCTAAAGCGTCAAGGCGATTCATGTCAGCCGCTTTTATGGTCCAGGTGCTACAACCGTATGTAAGACGAGATGCAACCAGAGCTCTGGTCAGGTGGAGTTTAACATCCATAGAGATACGATTCGACTTCAAATATGCACAGTTGTTGAGGGTTGCCTTTGTCATGGCTACACGAGCACGGATCTCACGACTATCGTTGAGATTGTAGGTGATGTAGGTGCCAAGGTATTTAAACTCAGATGTACGCTTCAGAGGGTTGCCCCTATAATAGATGGTATCAACACTCATAGAAGTTTGAATAATCATGTATTCTGTCTTGTCCGGATGAATCACCAAACCATAGTCATCAGCAATGTCTCCTAAGATATTCAACATTGCTTCAGCATCAGCAGCAGAGAGTGCCACCAAGACTAGATCATCTGCATAGCGTTGTTCCTTTGAGGCAAGACCGTCAACATTTGGGGCAGGCAGATGATTGGTGCGTTCGTCCCATTCACGCATTATGTACTCTGTGTATATGTTGAAAAGAGATGGCGAAATTGGGCATCCCTGTCGTACACCGGCTGGCGTTGGAAACGGAGCAGAAGTATGACCCTTCCAGGAGATGGTACCGTGTGCGTCACTGTAGAGATTCTCAATGATCCGGACTAAATCCTCTGCCATACCAAGCCTACGAAGTATCTCAAATAGCTTGGTGTGAATAACACTGTCAAATGCTTTGCGAAAGTCAACAAAAATAAGATGTAAGGGTTGTTTGACTGCAAGGTAAGCTTGTGCCAGGCCTTTAACGCGGAAAATTGCATCAACAGTAGATTTAAGGGGGACAAATCCACACTGTGCATCTGAAACTTCTATTGCAACAAAAGGGATCAATCGTTGCTGGATTATGTTGAGGATAATCTTGCTCATGTGGCTAATGAGAGCCAGTGTCCTGTAATTACTACAGTTGCCACGGTCGTTCTTTTTATGGAGAACTATGTATGAAGAGTTAGTTAGAGAGTAAGGCCAGGTTCCTGTCAACCACATATCTTGCACCGCCTTATCCAACGCAAGGCGAATATGAGCATCTTCAGCTACTGATTTGATGAATTCGCTAAGGACTAGGTCAGAACCAGGTGCTTTGTTGTTTTTCAGGCTCTTGATCGCAGTGTTGATCTCTTCTGATGTTGGTGGGTGGGGAGTGCATGGATAACGGATGACTGCTGGTCTTTGGTTGTCAGAGTGGAACAACTCGCGAGCATATTCTTCCCAGCGTTGAACTTCATCATCAACAGTCAGTAGAACATAGCCGTTTTTATCTTTGATGTTGGCCAAAGGTGCAATTGGTTTCACTGTGAGAAGGTTGGTTGTCTTGAAAAGCGTTCGTGTATCATTTGTAGAGAAAGCATGATTGATCGTCTCTACTTGTTGAAGTAACCATTTTTCCATATCACCTTTGCATGCACGTTTTACAGCATTACGAAGTCGCGGAAAGTCAGCAGTGTTCCTTGCTTCTCTCTTGTCTTGAATTAGCTGTATGGTTGTGGGTGTCAGATAAGGCTGATTTATACGGAAAGGAGCAACGTTGCATGCTTCAACAGCATTCGTATGAATGAGCGTGGAGATTTCATCAAGTTTATTAAACTCATGAAGCTTATCCCGGACAGCATCGCAAAGGGTCTGTGTGGTAGTTGGATCACGGAGACTATTCAGGTCGGGCTTTGGTTGCTGCTTGGTGGGTTTAGTTGCACAGTCGATCTTGAGTTTAATATTGCAGAGTACAAGGCGATGGTCGGTGTCAAAAACCGCACTGAAAGAGCGACAGTCCGTTATCCAATTCTTCATCGTTTGACTCACCAGGATGTGATCAATCGCATTTCTAGCGTTGTTGGCACGACTAGTCCAAGTAACCTTACGACTAGGGCGTTTGCGAAACCATGTATGTGCTGCAGTAAGATTGTTGCTGGTGCAGAAATAAATAAGTCTATCACCACGTTCATTACGTTCGCCGTAGCCATAGGGACCAAGCACTGAAACATTGATACGTTCTGTTCCCAATTTTGCGTTGAAATCACCGGCGACAATCAGCTTTTCATTGGTTTTCAGGTTGTCATGTATCCATCGATCAAGTTGATGGTAGAAAGCGCTGATTACATCGTCCGCTGCAATAGAGGTGGGGGCGTAGACTGCAATTACTAACAGAGTGCCAATCTTGAGTTTGAGGCGGACAGCCATTAGTCTGTCAGAGATAGATTCCGTAAAAATAACACTTCGTCGTGCACAATGTGAGAGAAGGAAGCCAACACCAGCATATCTACGATCTCCACCAGATAGAAACATTCTACCTTGTAGACGTGATTCTTTGCCAATGTTGTGCGTTTCACTTAGTGCAATAATGTCATATCGATAGTTGTTAAGAGTCGTTTCGAGGTGTTCAGCTGCAAGAGGAGCTTCTAATGTTGTCACATTCCAGCAACCAACTGTAAAAGAGTCCAGATGAGGTCGACAGCGAGAACCTTGAGACGTCAGTGCTGCATCTCCCGAATTCGGGTTTAGGTACATCACATCATTATTCAAAGGGGGCTCGTCCAACTCATCTGCTTGCCTGGTATCATTTGACTCAAGGTACACGCCAGGGGTCCTCATGTTACCTTGAGTATAGCTGTTATCAATAGTTTTTCGGCTGAAAAAAACAATGAAGTGGCGCCAAACATCATCAGTGTATGCAGTTCCTCGCTAACTGAGAAAGAGATCCTGGCCGAGTACATGGAATCCATGAACGCCCAGCATCAGTAGTACAAGACCATTGGGAACTCAAAAAGAGCCAAGCCCTTGTACCACAGCCACCAGCCTGCAGTCAACTGGTTTTACCGTAACCCTGGCACGGGGCCCAACCAGGTACTACCAGCTGGGTCAGCTGGACCTGGGGCTCGCAATTGGGCAGGGACGACCACTCCCTGAGGGTCACACGTCAACTCGGTTAACACGCAACCCCTGCTACCCACGTGGGTATGCAAAAGAAATGTGATCCTTGTGGAGAGGAAGGGTTTACTTTGGGAAAGACTATACGGTTCCTTTTGTGTACTACGTCATTGCACAACCCAACCACATGCAATGTTGGGAGCTTACTCAAGTCAACTGAAGTG